>NC_084515.1:2835922-2847265 GCF_024500385.1 Phyllopteryx taeniolatus | reverse complement strand
ACTATGAAGCTAATAAAAAAAAACTATTTCAGACTGTCCCCAAAGGCAACATGAGATTGGATAGCCATACAACTTTAGATTGATTAAAGGCTTAATCTTTTTTTGCTTACTTGACATTTTTGCATTATCTGCATGGCACACCTGTCACAGAAAAAGCCAAATTATGCAGTTTGTGTCAAAACGGCACATTAGGAGACTGCAACATAAGGACGCCAGATACAAAAGCGTTATTTCTTCCTCCCCCCCGCAAAAAAAAACAAATATGACAGTGATAAATGGGGTCAACACTGGAGCAACAAAAACTGGAGACTTCGTCACTTTTTACAAAATTCAACAGTTTGTCAATTTAGAGATTTTAAAGTTGAATCAAAATGCTAATCATCTGAATATTTAGTTTTACCTGAAACATTTAACTCTCAACTTTGATATCAAATACTGAAATGCCAAGTCTAAATGTCATTTAGGTGAATATTTTAGTCAGTTTTAACATTTAATTTATCTTCAGCATTACCATTTTTTTTTTTGCACCTTTACACTACATCAACTTAGATTATAGATAAAAGGCTAAATTTAAATGCCTTAATAGTTAGTCACACCTGAAACAGTTACATTTCGCATTTAAACCAAAAGTTCTCATTTAGATGCTGAAATCCAAAATGCGCATTAACGAAGTTTCACCTGAAACATACAGATATTTGGATTTAACCATATAATACAGCTCTAATTGAAAAATGTAAATGGACAAAAAGTGGCCCTTAGACTTTTTCTTTATAAAACAAAACAAAAACAAAAAAAAAGGTAAACTTGACAAAATGTTGCAGTCATCTTCATCGTGAGCCACTTTACAAACAACACCCCATACCAAACCACAGGTTGTCGTAGCCAGTGCTGTGCTCCCTAACTTATGGGGAAAACAAACAACAACCTGACAAACAAAGAAACAAGGAATAAATTGTCAACCATACAGCAAACTAAAAGAAACTAAAATAAGAAAAGCTGCACCAGCATGGACCGAAAACAAGGAAGTGTTCGCCAACAAAAACAAAGGGACCTCACCGGTCTACACCTACTTGTTGCCTTTTCCTGAGTCAGCTTGACGAGGAGAGAAGACAGACCGCCAGCTTCCTCGGCACTCCTTTATATCTTGGCCTCCACCAGCGTGCTAATTGCCCCCAGGTGCTGCAACAAGCAGGTAGGTCAAGGAGGGCGCTCCTTGTGGTGGCCACAGGAACTCCACTCTGTCACAGTGGAGTTTTTAAGCTTCCACAGTGGTTTGTTAGTATTATAATCGAAGTTTATTGACAATCAGAGTTGAAGAGAACTAAGTTTCTAGAGGGGAGAGAGAAACGAAGACAAAAGACAAATCACTAATTGTAAACAGGATGAGAGAAGTCAGTCATTACATTATCTACAACAATGAAACATTAAATATGAGTGTTGCATGGGGCTGTAGTGCTATACACCCTGTGAGGGAAGGACAGGACAAGATAGAACAGGACAAGGACAGGAGAAGAAGCATGCAGGACAAGGGTCGTGAACCCGGCTGTACAACTGAGGTGTGGTGGGATTGGCTATGTAAATTATAAAAGTCTATAGGACGAGAGTATGAGTGAGGGGATACACAAGCAATTCGCATATTCATGAGTTATTAAGTGAGTGGCCCCAGACCCAATGAAAGAGTCCCAGGGGTGTATGCCCATGGACACATGCAAGTGAATTGACACCGTTTTACATGCACAAAGACTGACAGAAGTGTCCTGTAATTGCTGTGCCCGCACCGCGGAGGCTGAGGACCCCACCCAATCAATCGAGGGGTGGAATCGGGACCAGGGGTTCACCCGAGAACATCCCGCCGGCCCCATCGAGGCGCCCAACAACTGGCCACCCGGTGGGGGCCGCAGGGACCCAATTGTCCGGCCTCAGGAGCCATGCCATGCAACTAAGTGGGAACGAACCTCCCCCCCGGTTACTATGTCATTGGCCCTACCCCATGTATCCGTGCATGAACATCAAGACAAATACTATATGAGAGTCCACACACACCAGCGACCATTTCAATTATTAAGTGCCCAAAAACCAACAACGTGCACAGCTCCAAAAACCCCGATGAAGAAAGAAACAAATTGTTCTAGGTTTCCCTTGCCCAGACGCAGGTCACCGGGGCCCCCCTCTGGAGCCAGGCCTCGAGCTGGGGCTCGAAGGCGAGCGCCTGGTGGCCAGGCCTGCACCCATGAGGCCCGGCTGGGCACAGCCCGAAAAGGTAACGTGGGTCCCCCTTCCCATGGGCTCACCACCTGTGGGAGGGGCCATAGGGGTCGGGTGCATTGCGAGCCGGGCGGTGGCCGAAGGCAGGGACCTTGGCGATCCGATACCCGGCGACAGAAGCTGGCTCTAGGGACGTGGAATGTCACCTCTTTGGCAGGGAAGGAGCCCGAGCTGGTGTATGAGGTTGAGAAGTTCTGACTAGATATAGTCGGACTCGCCTCCACCCATAGCTTGACTTCCTTCGGGTGGGGGGACGGGTCCAGACTGTTGTTTGTGCCTATGCACCAAACAGCAGTTCAGATTACCCACCTTTTTTCGAGTCCTTGGAGGGGGTGTTGGAGAGCGCTCCCGCAAGGGACTCCCACGTGGGCAGTGACAGTGAGACCTGGAAGGGCGTGATTGGGAGGAACGGCCCCCCGATCAGAACCCGAGCGGTGTTCTGTTGTTGGACTTCTGTGCTCATCACGGATTGTCCATAACGAACACCATGTTCAAGCAGAAGGGTGTCCACACATGCACTTGGCACCAGGACATCCTAGGTTGCAATCCTATAAGTTAATGATTATTTGCGAAAAACAATCAAGTTTATCAGTTTGAACAGCTTGTCTTTGTAGTGTATTCAATTATATATAGGTTGAACATGATTTGCAAATTATTGTATTCTGTTTTTATTTATGTTTCACACAACGTCCAAACGTCATTGGAATTGGGGTTGTAGAAACTGCTACTTATATGGTTGTTTTCTCAAGTTGGAAGTGGGCTGATATGCACATTAAGGTGGACGCAAGACTACACTGTGTAACCCCTGTAAAAGGTACAGCTCTTGGGTTATTTTCCATTGTCTCCAAATTAGTAGATTTCATTTAAATGTCTGAATTCCTAATTAGTCAGTAACTGTTGTGGTTAAAATGGTCACTGGATGGCACTTTAGGAATGTGCTATGCAGCAAATACGTACTGTGAGTGTTGCATGTTGGGATTGAAATGATGTAAACCCGATGCTAGCGAGGCAACAATACAAAAGGGGGAGAAGTTTATAGTTTTGGGGGAAAATGTCGCTTTGTTTTTTATGTTAACGAGTCAATACACATCTAAAGTTGTTGTCAAAGTGTTCCAAGCCGCTCCGACCGGAGGATTGCTTTTGATTTTGTTTACACAATCGAGGACTCCAGTGACTGTACTTATAAGCAATGCTACGTTGCTCGTAATTGACATATTTAATGTACAGCTATGACTGCAAATTGTTTAAAAGGGTTCTTTGTCTCGCGGAACGCTGGACGACTGGTTAGAGCATCTGCCTCGCAGTTCTGAGGACCTGGGTTCAAACCCCGGCCCCGCCTGTATGGAGTTTGCATGTTCTCCCCGTGCCTCCGGGGCACTCCGGTTTCCTACCATATCCCAAAAACATGCATGGTAGGATCATTGAAGACTCTAAATTGCCCTTAGGTGTGAATGTGAGTGCGGATGGTTGTTTGTTCGTATGTGCCCTGCGATTGGCTGGCGACCAGTTCAGGGTGTACCCCGCCTCCTGCCCGATGATAGCTGGGATAGGCTCCAGCACTCCCGCGACCCTTGTGAGGATAAGCGGCTCAGAAAATGGATGGATGGATGGTTCTTTGTCCTTAAATAAAAAAACAATTGGAGTAAGTGATAAATCTACAATCTGTGATAGTTGAAAATATTGAGTTTTGAGACTTTGATTACAATTTTCCCATATAAGGCCTAGAAGTATTTACTCTGCCATTTCAGCAACGGTTGTTTAATGGAGAGGTTAAAATATGCTTAATGTTGGCTAAGGCTGGTGATTTGTATACATTTTGTTTCTCGAACGTTCATGAAATTAATGTTTAAATTCATATTTCGGTAATAGGAAAAAAATCATATACTGTAAATGTTATGTGAATGAAAGAAACATTGAATAGAGAAAAGAGGTCAAAACTTGATTTATGAATACTGTCAAAAAATACAATGTCTGAATAGTTTATTACTTTTGTGTATCAGTATTTGAAGTTACATCTGAGTTAAGAGAAACAATATAATACTGGACAGTAACTGATGATGGATCAGTAAATGATGATTAAAAATTTATTTTAATTCTGCAATGGTAGATTGTTGTTTTGTTTTTTTTGAGTGCTGGATCTATATTCTGGAGACAGCGTTGATTCCGTCCAGGGTCTCTGTCTGATGCATGACAGGGTTGGAGGATTCAAAATCATCATCACCATTTTCCTGGAGATTTGTACTTGGACTAAGTTAAGCTATAAATGCGCAGTAAAAACATGCATACAACATATATACATTCTACCCGGGTAGCATTCACACATTACACACTGACAAATGAACGAACATCGAAATGCAACAGCGGTGAGTTGTGAAGGAACAATTTAGGGTGGTTTATATTACCGTAATTTCTTGTGTATAATGCGCACACATAATACCGACCCCCAAAGTTGACCTCAAAATTCTGGAAAACCCTTCTGTAAAATGCATTTTTACAATGCATGATTTTCCTTCTACCCATATGATCAAAACGAAGTATTATCTGTATTTTGTTAGTTTTTTTCCAAAGAATTATTCTGAAGTTAAACACGTTATTTGAACACGTAATCCTTTTTTTTTATTATTTACTTGCTCTTATTTTGAAATTCACAGCCCGACTTTTTAGTAATTTAGAAAACACAGTTCTCATATGTTTGATTACCCAGGCATAATTTGTAAGATTGGTACAATTCTTGAAACACAGGCGAAACACATTTTATTTTAATGGTTTTCAAATTAAACAGTCAAGCATTTCAGAAAAGCATTATTCAACAAAACGATAAAGAAATTAATGGTTGTTGTTCAATCATTTAAAAAAAAAAATCATTTCACAAATTCTGCTAGGGTATGAAAACTTATGAGCACTACCGTACATATATGCAGTCAAACGTACCCGTCATATTGGAATGAAAGTGTAGTCTGCACCTGTTTCATAACTAGATGGCGGCATACATTTATAAATGTTTTTTTCCCATTTGCCCATATACCTACGGATAATGCGCACTATTGACTTTTTTTTTGGGGGGGGGGGGGGGGAATGCACATTATACGAGAAAAAAACAGTAGTTAGAATTGGGATTGTTTTTTTGTTGAAAAAAAATACATTTCTGTGTCCATCTTATTACGAACCCATCCCTCGCTCCTTGAGTTGAACCTGATTACACACCCGTGTTACAACTGCATCATAAGGCTCTTTTCCAGTTTGTAAACTCTTGCACAGCAGTTTCCTGACCCTGCCCAAATAAGTAACTTTGATCGGCCTCCAAAGGCTTTATGTGCAGTCGTGTGACTGCCTTGTGTTATCAGATTGGTGAACTCAACACGTCCACCAATGTCCTATGCAGAAGTTTAAGTCTAAAAATAAATCAGAATCATCAGAATCATCTTTATTTGCCAAGTATGTCCAAAACACACAAGGAATTTGTCTCCGGTAGTTGGAGCCGCTCTAGTACAACAGACAGTCAATTTACAGAACACTTTGGAGACATAAAGACATTAACAGAAAACAACAACAAACAACAATTGTGCAAAAAGATGCAGAGTCCTCAGTTCGAATGGCTAATATCGCAATAGTCCGGTGCAATGACCATTGTGCAAAGGGCACTGAGACTTCAAGGAGTGTATGCGGTTTAAAGTGACGAGTACTGCGATAATCTGGGACAATGGTTGTGCAAATGTTACAGATACTCCTCAATCAGTGTGCAAATGGAGCAGATACTACTCTGGCATGAGTGGCCACTATATGCAAATAGTGCAGCACGGCGAGACAACTACAGTGAGTGCACGAGTAATACATAATACAGAAATGTGACAACGAACTCAAGTCAAAAAATTGCCAGCTTGTTGTAATGGAATTGTAAGTTAGCTGTTCAAGAAGTTGATTGCAAGAGGGAAGAAGCTGTTGGAATGTCTACTAGTTCTAGTTTGCATTGATCGGTAGCGCCTACCTGAGGGAAGGAGCTGGAAGAGCTGGTGACCAGGGTGGGGAGGGTCCGAGAGGATTTTGCACGCCCTTGTCTTAGTTCTGGCAGCGTGCAAGTCCTCAAGGGTGGGTAGGGGGGGTACCGACAATCCTTTCAGCAGTTTTGATTGTCCGTTGCAGTCGGAGTTTGTCCTTTTTTGTAGCAGCACCAAACCAGACTGTGATGGAAGAACACAGGACTGATTCGATGACCGCTGTGTAGAACTGTCTCAGCAGCTCCGGTGGCAGGCCATGCTTTCTCAGAAGCCGCAGGAAGTACATCCTCTGCTGGGCCTTTTTGAGGACGGAGTTGATGTTGGTCGCCCACTTCAGGTCCTGGGAGATTGTAATTCCCAGGAACTTGAAGGTCTCGACGGTTGACACAAGGCAGCTGGACAGCGTGAGGGGCAGCTGTGGCGAAGGATGCCTCCTGAAGTCCACGATCATCTCTACAGTCTTGAGCGTGTTCAGCTCCAGGTTGTGTCGGCCGCACCACAGCTCCAGCCGCTCCGCTTCCTGTCGATATGCAGACTCGTCACCGTCCTTGATGAGGCCGATGACAGTGGTGTCATCTGCAAACTTCAGGAGTTTGACAGTCGGGTTCGCTGAGGTGCAGTCGTTCGTGTAGAGAGAGAAGAGCAGCGGAGAGAGGACACAACCTTGGGGCGCCCCAGTGCTGATGCTGCGTGTGGATGAGGTGGCCTCCCCCAGCCTGACCTGCTGTGTCCTGCCCGTCAGAAAGCTGGTAATCCACTGGCAGATGGCAGGTGAGACGCTGAGCTGGAGAAGCTTGGATGAAAGGAGTTCAGGGATGATGGTGTTGAACGCTGAGCTGAAGTCCACGAACAGGATCCTCGCGTAGGTCCCTGCACTGTCGAGGTGTTCTAGGATGAAGTGCAGTCCCATGTTGACTGCATCATCCGCAGATCTGTTCGCTTGGTAGGCAAACTGCAGGGGGTCCAGCAGGGGACCTGTGACACTCTTGAGGTGGTCCAGCACAAGACGTTCAAAGGACTTCATGACCACAGATGTCAAAGCGACAGGCCTGTAGTCATTCAGACCCGAGATTGCAGGTTTCTTGGGGACTGGGATGATGGTGGAGCGTTTGAAGCAGGATGGAACTTCGCACATTTCCAGTGATCTGTTGAAGATCTGAGTGAAGACTGGCGCGAGCTGGTCCGCGCAGACTTTGAGGCAGGATGGAGACACGTGGTCTGGGCCTGCCGCTTTGTTAATCTTTTGTTGTTTGAAGATGCGTCTCACATCCTGTTCATGGATGGTTAACGCAGAGGTCAGAGGTGTGATTGTGGTCGCGGGTGCGGCCGGATTGGTGTGTGGTGTGAAACTGTCCTTTTCAAATCTGCAGTAGAAGGTATTCAAGTCGTTGGCTAGTGTGCTATTGTTCTCAGCTTGGGGGGATCGTCGCTTGTAATTAGTCAGCGACTGGAATGCATGCCAGACTGATTTAGAGTCGTTTGCGCTAAACTGTTTTTCCAACTTTGCTGTATAGATCCTCTTTGCAATGTTAATTTCTTTAGTCAGCTGGTTTCTCGTTCGATTATACAGGGCCCTGTCCCCGCTCTGATATGCGTCCTCCTTAGCTTGGCGAAGCTGCTTAAGTTTAGCAGTGAACCACGGCTTATTGTTGTTGAATGTGCGAAATGATTTTGTTGGAACACAGACCTCTTCACAGAAACTGATATAGGATGTAACAGTGTCCGTATATTCATCCAGGCTGCCAGCTGAATTTTCATAGACACTCCAGTCTGTGCAGTCTAAGCAGCTTTGAAGTTCCATCTTGGCTTCATTTGTCCACTTTTTGACTGTTTTCACTGTAGGCTTCGCACATTTAAGTTCTTGCCTGTACGTCGGTATTAAGTGAATTAAGCAGTGATCAGACGAGCCCAAGGCTGCACGAGGTATAGCACGGTATGCGTTTTTTACCGTGGTGTAGCAGTGGTCTAAAGTATTATTTTCCCTGGTAGGACAGTCGATGTGCTGCTTGTATTTAGGGAGTTCGTGGTTGAGTTTAGCTTTGTTAAAGTCCCCGAGAATAATGAGGGGTGAGTCGGGGTGTTTTTTTTCAATTTCGTTGATTTGATCGGCGAGCGTTAGCAATGCGGCGTTCGTGTTAGCTTGAGGCGGAATATAGACGCCAGCGAGAATGAATGATGCGAACTCACGTGGCGAGTAGAATGGTTTACAATTTAAGAATAGCGACTCCAAATGCGGGCTGCAGTGTGTGCTGATCACCGTGACGTCCGTACACCATTTTTCGTTGATATAGAGGCATATCCCACCGCCCTTTGTTTTCCCCGATGATTCCATGTCGCGGTCCGCTCGATGAATGTGGAAACCGGGAAGCATAATGCCGGCATCGGGTACAGCGTCGCAAAGCCAGGTCTCCGTGAAGCACATGGCCGCGGAACGTCCGAAGTCTTTACGTGTCTTTAACAGAAGATGAAGCTCGTCCATTTTGTTGGGTAGGGAGCGTACGTTCGCGAGGTGGATCGACGGGAACGCCAATCTGTGTCCTCTCTTGCGGAGTTTCACCTGAATGCCGGCTCGCTTCCCTCTGTGGCGCCGCTTCCGTCTCCATGCGCCGAAAACCGCGGACGCCGCTCCGGTGAGTAACTCTGGGAAAAAACTGAGCGGATATTCGAAAGTTGGTGACAGAAAGTCTGGAGTAGACTCCTTGATGGTTAGCAGGTCTCCCCTTGTGTAAGTGAGTCGTGTAAGGTCTCCAAAGACGGACGAAAAACACAAAAACAAAGACAATACTAGAGAGCGCGTTACCGAGGCGACCACACTGGTAGGCGCCATCTTGCCATCATGTGTAGCTGCACGCAATACAAGTAGCGCGCGGCCTGTCGACCATTGTCATGAGTAAATGATTCTTCGCACCATAAATACTCAGTCAAATGTATGGTACATTTACACTACTTTGACAAACACATCCACCCATTTACTGTACCGCTTTAACCTCACTTGGGTCACGGGCGTGCTGGAGCCTATTCCAGCTATCTTCGGGAGAGAGGTGGGGTACACCCTGAACTGGTCGCCAGCCAATTGCAGGGGACATCGAAACAAACATTTGCACACACATTCACACCCAAGGGCAATTTAGTCTTCCATCAACCTACCATGCAAGTTTTTTTTTCTTTTGTGACATGGGAGGAAACCCGAGAAACCCAGAGAAAACTTACGCAGGCACAAGGAGACAATACAAACTCCACACAGTCGGGGCGGGATTTGAACCCGGTCCTCAGAACTGTGAGGCAGATGTGCTAACCAGTCAACCACCGTGCCACCCTGACAAGTCCATCCATCCAAAATGTTACAGAGTAAATGTAATGCATTACTACCCATCCATCCATCCATCCATTCTCTACCGCTTATCCGGGTCGGGTCGTGGGGGCAGTAGCTTCAGCAGGGACGCCCAGACTACCCTCTCCCCAGCCACTTCATCCAGCTCTTCCGGGGGGATCCCGAGGCGTTCCCAGGCCAGCCGAAGGATGTAGTCTCTCCAGCGCGTCCTGGGTCGTCCCCGGGGTCTCCTCCCGGTGGGACATGCCCGGAACACCTCACCAGGGAGGCGTCCGGGAGGCATCCGAATCAGATGCCCCAGCCACCTCATCTGGCTCCTCTCAATGCGGAGGAGTAGCGGCTCTACTCTGAGATCCTCCCGGATGACCGAGCTTCTCACCCTATCTCTAAGGGAGAGCCCGGACACCCTGCGGAGGAAACTCATTTCGGCCGCTTGTATCCGGGATCTTGTTCTTTCGGTCACGACCCACAGCTCATGACCATAGGTGAGGGTAGGAACGAAGATCGACCGGTAAATTGAGCGCTTCGCCTTTCGGCTTAGCTCTTTCTTTACCACAACGGACCGATACAAAGTCCGCATCACTGCAGACGCTGCACCGATCCGCCTGTCGATCTCCCGTTCCATTCTTCCCTCACTCGTGAACAAGACCCCAAGATACTTGAATTCCTCCACTTGGGGCAGGATCTCATCCCCGACCTGGAGATGGCATGCCACCCTTTCCCGACTGAGGACCATGGTCTCAGATTTGGAGGTGCTGATTCTCATCCCAGCCGCTTCACACTCTGCTGCGAACTGCTCCAATGAGAGTTGGAGGTCACGGCTTGATGAAGCCAACAGAACCACATCATCTGCAAAAAGCAGAGATGCAATACTGAGGCCACCAAACCGGACCCCCTCTACGCCTCGGCTGCGCCTAGAAATTCTGTCCATAAAAGTTATGAACAGAATCGGCGACAAAGGGCAGCCTTGGCGGAGTCCAACCCTCACCGGGAACGAGTTCGACTTACTGCCGGATATGCGGACCAAACTCTGACTCCGGTCGTACAGGGACCGAACAGCCCGTATCAGGGGGTTCGGTACCCCATACTCCCGAAGCACTCTCCACAGGACTCCCCGAGGGACACGGTCGAACGCCTTCTCCAAGTCCACAAAACACATGTAGACTGGTTGGGCGAACTCCCATGCACCCTCGAGGACCCTGCCGAGGGTGTAGAGCTGGTCCACTGTTCCACGGCCAGGACGAAAACCACACTGCTCCTCCTGAATCTGAGATTCGACTTCCCGACGGACCCTCCTCTCCAGCACCCCTGAATAGACCTTACCAGGGAGGCTGAGCAGTGTGATCCCCCTGTAGTTGGAACACACCCTCCGGTCCCCCTTCTTAAAAAGGGGAACCACCACCCCAGTCTGCCAATCCAGAGGCACTGTCCCCGATGTCCACGCGATGTTGCAGAGGCGTGTCAACCAGGACAGCCCCACAACATCCTGAGCCTTTAGGAACTCCGGGCGAATCTCATCCACCCCCGGGGCCCTGCCACCGAGGAGCTTTTTAACTACCTCGGTGACCTCAAACCCAGAGATAGGAGAGCCCGCCTCAGAGAACCCACACTCTGCTTCCCCATGGGAAGGCGTGTCGGTGGAATTGAGGAGGTCTTCGAAGTATTCTCCCCACCGACTCACAACGTCCCGAGTCGAGGTCAGCAGCGCCACATCCCCACTGCATTACTACCCACCTTTGCAAAAACCTAAAG
>NC_084515.1:2790895-2835902 GCF_024500385.1 Phyllopteryx taeniolatus | reverse complement strand
TGTTGGATTTATCTTACCCAACATTATAAAAAATAGACACAAAAGGAATGAAGACGCTGGTTTCTTTTTCTCATGAGGAGGGCGTATGGGAGATTGTTCAGATCACAGCCTCTCAACACGCTCTAAACAATCCCCCCCCCTCGCTCCTGCTTTTATTTGAAATAGGAGGGATTTACAAATCATAATGTTCTAAGCAATAAGACACAACACAAAATATTTGATAATAAGAGGGTTTTTCCCAGACATAGTATTCTAAGTAATAAGACACAACACATAATATTGAACCAACACCTGTCACGACCCGACCACATCCGATCACGTCCTTGGTCCAGGCGCCCTTCCATCGGATGATGCTGAGTCTTCTTTTTGAAGGCGAGACATCTAAAATTGTCCATTATACTAATGCAAGCTAAGCAAATAAATGATAACTTCTACAATTTATCTAACATTTCCCTCCTGTTTATCATGTATTTGCACAAATTCTCATATCATCTTACAGTCACTTCATTTCGATTTTTAACTGTAGAATCCTTTTTATGAAACAAATACATTTACACTCAGAGTAAACTTGTCATATATGAATGTTGTAGTTTAAACATTGTAATCATCTGTATCAGGTAACAAATCAGGTAAAGCAAAATCATCATTATCATCATAATCATCATTATCATCATACAGTATACATCAGCTCCATACGATTTCTCCATGGGGGTTATGGCTGTGGTGATTAATTTACTGATTAATGCCAGAATGCATGGGATACAACAACATCCACATAATGTCAGAATGGCTGCAAAAACAGCAATTGATATCAATATTGGTGAAATTAGGGTTTTATATTTACCAAAAACGTCCATCCGAGCTGTCCCACAAGGAGTGTTGATTGAGGGTCCGTAGACCATCGATGGCTCTGGTCAAGCTGCCATCTGAAGCAGTATTGTTTGTTCTCCAAACATACCGCAAACACCTCCCTCTCTTGCGAGGAGCATGTCGACAGCTATGCGGTCTTTGGAACGTCCTTGAGCTGCTCGTGCACAGCTTTCAACCCACTCTGAGTCCAATTTCCTAATCTCTGTACATTGAAGTGGATGTAGTTTATCCCATCAACATTTTTATTAATCGTACACCACCAGCATATGAAAGACTCAAATCCTCCTGCAACCTGGTCACCCAATTTGTATTGATTAGGAACCCCCACGAGGAACACCTGGCGTCGATGTATGTTGGATTATTTTGCCCCTGCCATGACAAATCTCTTTTTTGTATATGTTTTTAGATTGGACAAAAACATTGGTGCCCTTTCCATTAAATCTTGAACAGGCATAGGGTATACTGACACATGCAATATCAAAGTGATAATAGCGCATAATCTAGATATATCTTTAGGTAATCTATCAAACAGTCTATCATCTCCCCACCACCACCAGATGTCGCTCCGTGACACTGGCACAAAATTTGGTTTGACTTTTAAGATTACTTTACACTGTGTGTCGTTCAGTGGTCCTAATTTTTTTTCCTTTATTAATCATGTTTATACAAGTGAAATTATGCAGCCCTATGGGGGGCACAAGTCAGTGCAAACTGTAGGCCGGTCCCAAGCCCGGATAAATGCAGAGGGTTGCGTCAGGAAGGGCATCCGGCTTAAAACCTTGCCAAACAAATATGAGCGTTCATCCAAAGAATTCCATACCGGATCGGTCGTGGCCCGGGTTAACAACGTCCGCCACCGGCGCCGTCAACCTGCAGGGCGCTGTTGGAAATTCAGCTACTGTGGGTCGAAGTCGAAGTCAAAGAAGAAGAAGAAGAAGAGGTGGAAAGCGGGTTCTTCGGCAGAAAGAGAAGAGGAAAACACAGAGCCTAGAACTGAATTTGGGGACTTTGAATGTTGGGACTATGACAGGAAAATCTCGGGAGTTGGTTGACATGATGATTAGGAGAAAGGTTGATATATTGTGTGTCCAGGAGACCAGGTGGAAAGGCAGTAAGGCTAGAAGTTTAGGGGGAGGGTTTAAATTATTTTACCATGGTGTAGATGGGAAGAGAAATGGAGTCGGTGTTATTTTAAAAGAAGAGTTGGCTAAGAATGTCTTGGAGGTGAAAAGAGTATCAGATCGAGTGATGAGGCTGAAATTTGAAATTGAGGGTGTTATGTGTAATGTGATTAGTGGCTATGCCCCACAGGTAGGATGTGACCTAGAGGTGAAAGAGAAATTCTGGAAGGAGCTAGATGATGTAGTTCTGAGCATCCTAGACAGAGAGAGAGTCGTAATTGGTGCAGATTGTAATGGACATGTTGGTGAAGGTAATAAGGGTGATGAAGAAGTGATGGGTAAGTACGGTATCCAGGAAAGGAACTTGGAGGGACAGATGGTGGTAGACTTTGCAACAAGGATGCAAATGGCTGTAGTGAACACTTTTTTCCAGAAGAGGCACGAACATAGGGTGACCTACAAGAGCGGAGGTAGAAGCACACAGGTGGATTACATCTTGTGCAGACGATGTAATCTGAAGGAGGTTACCAACTGTAAGGTAGTGGTAGGGGAGAGTGTGGCTAGACAGCATAGGATGGTGGTGTGTAAGATGACTCTGGTGGTGGGGAGGAAAATTAGGAAGACAAAGGCAGAGA
Source organism: Phyllopteryx taeniolatus (assembly GCF_024500385.1). Lineage (NCBI taxonomy): Eukaryota > Metazoa > Chordata > Actinopteri > Syngnathiformes > Syngnathidae > Phyllopteryx > Phyllopteryx taeniolatus. Next base: position 2,833,276 of record NC_084515.1, on the reverse strand, counting down.
AGAGAACCATGTGGTGGAAGCTGAGACAGGACGAGTGTTGTGCAGCTTTTCGGGAAGAGGTGATACAGGCTCTCGGTGGACGGAAAGAGCTTCCAGAAGACTGGACCACTGCAGCCAAGGTGATCAGAGAAGCAGGCAGGAGAGTACTTGGTGTATCTTCTGGCAGGAAAGGAGAGAAGGAGACTTGGTGGTGGAACCTCACAGTACAGGAAATCATACAAGGAAAACGGTTAGCTAAGAAGAAGTGGGACACTGAGAGGACCGAGGAGAGGCGAAAGGAATACATTGAGATGCGACACAGGGCAAAGGTAGAGGTGGCAAAGGCAAAACAAGAGGCATATGATGACATGTATGGCAGGTTGGACACTAAAGAAGGAGAAAAGGATCTATACAGGCTGGCCAGACAGAGGGATAGAGATGGGAAGGATGTGCAGCAGGTTAGGGTGATTAAGGATAGAGATGGAAATATGTTGACTGGTGCCAGCAGTGTGCTAGGTAGATGGAAAGAATACTTCGAGGAGTTGATGAATGAGGAAAATGATAGAGAAGGGAGAGTAGAAGAGGCAAGTGTGGTGGACCAGGAAGTGGCAATGATTAGTAAGGGGGAAGTTAGAAAGGCATTAAAGAGAATGAAAAATGGAAAGGCAGTTGGTCCTGATGACATTCCTGTGGAGGTATGGAAGCATCTAGGAGAGGTGGCTGTGGAGTTTTTGACCAGCTTGTTCAATAGAATTCTAGTGCGTGAGAAGATGCCTGAGGAATGGAGGAAAAGTGTACTGGTGCCCATTTTTAAGAACAAAGGTGATGTGCAGAGCTGTGGCAACTATAGAGGAATAAAGTTGATGAGCCACACAATGAAGTTATGGGAAAGAGTAGTGGAGGCTAGACTCAGGACAGAAGTGAGTATTTGCGAGCAACAGTATGGTTTCATGCCTAGAAAGAGTACCACAGATGCATTATTTGCCTTGAGGATGTTGATGGAAAAGTACAGAGAAGGTCAGAAGGAGCTACATTGTGTCTTTGTAGATCTAGAGAAAGCCTATGACAGAGTACCCAGAGAGGAACTGTGGTACTGCATGCGGAAGTCTGGAGTGGCAGAGAAGTATGTTAGAATAATACAGGACATGTACGAGGGCAGCAGAACAGCGGTGAGGTGTGCTGTCGGTGTGACAGAAGAATTTAAGGTGGACGTGGGACTGCATCAGGGATCAGCCCTGAGCCCCTTCCTTTTTGCAGTGGTGATGGATAGGCTGACAGATGAGGTTAGACTGGAATCCCCGTGGACCATGATGTTTGCAGATGACATTGTGATCTGCAGTGAAAGCAGGGAGCAGCTGGAGGAACAGTTAGAAAGATGGAGGCATGCACTGGAAAGAAGAGGAATGAAGATTAGCCGAAGTAAAACAGAATATATGTGCATGAATGAGAGGGGTGGTGGGGGAAGAATGAGGCTACAGGGAGAAGAGATGGCAAGGGTAGAGGACTTTAAATACTTGGGGTCAACCGTCCAGAGCAATGGTGAGTGTGGTCAGGAAGTGAAGAAACGGGTCCAAGCAGGTTGGAACGGGTGGAGGAAGGTGTCAGGTGTGTTATGTGACAGAAGAGTCTCTGCTAGGATGAAGGGCAAAGTTTATAAAACAGTGGTGAGGCCAGCCATGATGTATGGATTAGAGACAGTGGCACTGAAGAGAAAACAGGAAGCAGAGCTGGAGGTGGCGGAAATGAAGATGTTGAGGTTCGCTCTCGGAGTGACCAGGTTGGATAAAATTAGAAATGAGCTCATCAGAGGGACAGCCAAGGTTCGATGTTTTGGAGACAAAGTTAGAGAGAGCAGACTTCAATGGTTTGGACACGTCCAGAGGAGAGAGAGTGAGTATATTGGTAGAAGGATGATGAGGATGGAGCTGCCAGGCAAGAGAGCTAGAGGAAGACCAAAGAGAAGGTTGATGGATGTCGTGAGGGAAGACATGATGGCAGTTGGTGTTCGAGAGGAGGATGCAGGAGATAGGCTCTCATGGAAAAGGATGACGCGCTGTGGCGACCCCTAACGGGACAAGCCGAAAGGAAAAGAAGAAGAAGATAAAAGTGAAATTATTTGGTGCTACTAAAGTAGAAAACATCGGTTTGTGTTTATCTGCTTCTTTTACGGGATATATAGGATCCCATGATTTACAAGGAACCAATCATCAGTAGTTATGTTGTTAAAATTAAATTAAAATGTGTCCACCTTTCTTTGAAGTTTTCAATGGCATTTTTGGTTTAACACTGTTCCTATAACACAGTACACAATATACAATACACAATATAACACAAGCCGTTTTGCTTAGGTTAAACTTCTTTCTATGTTCTTTTGCTGTTTTTTTTTTTTTTTTTTGACCAACTGGACCAATCATAACTTGTTTCACCAATGAGGTGTTCCCATCCAAAGCCTATAGTTGCATACCAGTCATATCCAAATCCCCAATTCTGCCCATTCTCTTGAGCATCATTGGTGAGAGCCGCATATGGAATTATGATTAAAGCAGCTTGATTTTGGGGGGCACAAAATATTAAACCTTTTTGCCGCGTTTGGAGGCCATGTCCACAATTTTGATTATCAGCTGTACTCCTTTTGATACGAGTTAATGATTTGAAATTTTTTTTTTTTTATTATTGGGTTTGTCATATTGGTCCAGTTGGTAGGTGATTTTCTATCTAAAAAATGGGTTTTATCATTGAGGGTGGGACGTCCCATGTACCACAAAAACAAAACCAACATCATAGTAGCCAAAGTTGCTACGTAACAACTTAGCGAATCTCATAACCAACGTGGGTGTGCCTTTCTGCTGAGTTCTCACTAAAAGGGTTGGTGTCTTTTTTCTTCACTGACCAGCAAGCGTTTTCAGAATCTACACATCTGCTCCCGCTCCGTTATCAGACTTTTGCTCACCTTCCCTGTTTGAGTACTCAGCTGAAATGACTCTTTTACAGTGTGTTAAATGAACCCACGTGTTTCTTTCTGCTATTTTTTAGGGCTGTAAAGTGTCAATCTATCTGTGCCACCATCCCTTTTTTTTTTTTCCTGTGCTAATGTAAATTTCATTTTGTAGTTTTGCACTTTGTTTTTCACAATAATTACGGTCTTGTGGAATACTCATATTGGCTATCAGTATAGATTGTACCATCTTTATTTTTCCTTGGTTTGCATGCCTCGGTTAATGCTACTAATTCAGCAGCTTGTTCAGCCAATTCCTGTCAATCATGCTGCGTGCCTTCATCAAGTAAGGGTATTAGTGTGGCTGGATTTAAGGTTGTGAGAGCAGACACTGTATGTGGGACCTTAAGGGTGAACTGCTCTCTAGTTGAAAAATAAGCTATTGGTTTTAGCTTATCACCGTATTGTTGTGTAAGTATGGAGGTCATGCAATAGCTTTTACAATCTACCATTTGAATGAATGTTTTATCATTAAATTTGGAAGGCCTAGTGCAGCACTGGACACCAAATGTTGTTTAATGTCACAGAAGGCCTTTTCTGCCTCTGTACTCCATTAAACAGGTGATGTCATTTTAAGATTGTTTTTATACATTAATTTTGACAATGGTGCAACAATTTCTACATAGTTTGGAATCCATGCTCTACAATAATTTGTCAGACCTAAAAATGATTATTATATGTTTCTTCGTCTGTGGTTTAGGATTTTTTAAGACTATAGCTCTCCTGTCTTCTAATATAGTCTTTCCTCCTATACTTAAATTATGGCCTAGATATTTAACTTGTCTTTTACATCATTGCAATTTATTTTTTGTTAACTTTATGTCCCTCTTCTGTTAGATGATGCAGTAAAGTCAATGAATCCTTGCATGTCTCTCCATCTGTAGATGCCAGAAGACATGCGTGTTGTCATAACTTGTGAATAATTAGTTAGACTTTCACAGTAACCTTGCGGTAATCTAGTAAATGTATATATATATTTTTTTTTTCTCAAATGTGAATGCAAACCAAAATTGACTGTTATTTTCTATTGGTACTGTAAAAAATGCATTACTTATGTCTACTACTGTAAACACAGTAGCGTCTGGTCTTAATGAATTTAACAATGTGCGTGGGATTGGTACGCATGCTGCTCTCTGTATTACTGCAGCTCATCACATTCTTTTTTATCTTCTATTTTTGTGATAAGCTGCAAGGCTGCAGACAACAGGGCCTTTTCCATGTTTAACTGTGGTTTGTCTGGGATATCGATTGTGTAATAGAATGTACTTTCTCTGTTTTCCAGTGTTACATCGAGGTCCTCTCTTTTTAATTTATGTTTAATTCATGTTTGAGTACAAGTCCTAGTTGGAATAAGCCATCTCTTCCCAACAAATTCACAGGGCACTCCGGGACTTCGAAAATGGGCATTCTACAAGGTTATTTCAGGTTTTTCAGTGTCCAAACTCAGAATGTCCTGTAAATTGAAATCCACCTCCTCATTCTCTGTAATGTTTACACAAGAGGATTTGTTGAGTTGGGAAGCAGGCTGGCCTAGTCATGCAGTAGTTTGTCCGTATTCTCTTTTCTTTTTCTTTTTTTCTTTTTTAGGGCATTCACGTGCAATGTGGCCTTTGTTTCCACAGCACCAACAGATGGTATTATCATAATAATTTCGATTTCTACCATATCTTACTCTCCCATGGTCTCTGCCGTGTCCTCTAAAATTATCTCTCTCTCTGCCTTGATAGTATATTTCTGCTTCTTCATCGAGGAAGACATCTATCTTCTCTTTTTGATTTTGTCTAACACTCTTTCTGCGTGGAGGGCATGATTAACATATTCCTCCAGAGGGCCAGTTGCTAGGTTTATCCAATGTTTATCTACCCATCTGTTAATGTGTTCTTTCGAATTCGCATGTAAAGCATTTTTTAACTGTTGTTGATAAGGTGTGATGCCGGCTACGGCCTTTTTCACATCCTCATTAGTCCAGGTCCTATAGACCAAAATGTTTTCTTTCTGGTCCTCTTGTATATTTGGATGTGCCACTTCAATTATCGGAAATAAATCCAGGTCTCCCTCATCTGAGGTTATATTTGTTATTTTGGGAGTGGGAGAAAATGTTTCTCCCATAGTTTTAGACCAATTCATTTGTACCCCTCCCGATCGTAAAATTCATTGTGTTTGTGCCTCTCGAGTTGGAGGATTTTCATGAGGTGGCAAAACCAGGTACAAGGGTGCTGATGCTTTTGTTTCCTTATTTTTTTTACAACTTTCTTCAATTATCTTTTTCTCGCTAATTCTTATTATTGGTCCTGTCTCGTCATCTTCCTGTCTTTGAAACAACATATTTTTATGTCTACCTTCCTGCTCTTTTTGTTCATTTGTTAAGTGTTTCTTATTCTCCCTTCCTTTTTCTCTTTTTGACGCCATGTTTAACCAGAAGAGTAAGTCGTCAAATCCATCTTTTTGTATTTGTGATATATCATTTTTGTGTCGACACTTTATTTCGTTTTGAAGTTGAACTATTTTTTGCGAATTTAGCTGGCCAGCGAAACCGTATTTGGTTATCCACGTGTTTAAATGTTCTATTTTGAAATGGTTTTGTAGTTGAACATATTTCCAATCTTTACACGTTAGGTCTATTTTTTGATCCGGTTTACTGTTATTTATTCCCATTTTTGTGAATTTGGAAGTCAGTTCATTTGCACCTAGAGTGACCTAAATACTGACTTTATTCAAAAATGACAGGGTGACAATAAATGTCTGAGTTTTGGTAATTCTCAAGCTTCTACCCCAATTGGGGCGGAGAATTCTTGCCTTTGCTTCCAAACTCAGTTGTCACTTACAATCCCGTCTTATACATTCATACTTTTACACATACACACGATATTAATAACGTTTTTATAAACACACGAAAACACGGAAACACAGAAATACGGAATTTAAGTACGTACAGGACCCCGCCGTCCCCACGGATTTTATCGGATTCCGTCGTCCATCTTGACCACTTGCCAGTGACTAGTATTACACAAGGTTTGTTCTGCCGCAGACTTCTTTGTCGCGCAATTCACTCACTCTTTAATCCTTTTTTCCCCAAAATTTTTTTTTAAATTTAACTCACCACTCGTCTTCAATCCTGTGGATTGTCGTCAACCTTCAGATCCCAGTTGAGGAGGACGAAGACCAGTCCCGTAAAGGGTCTTACTTGCCGTGGCCACGGTCTCTTAACTGGAAGTCGGCTCCACAACTGGAATCCTCGGGTGTGTTGACATCCGGCTCGAAGGACCAATTTAATGTTGGATTTATCTTACCCAACATTATAAAAAATAGACACAAAAGGAATGAAGACGCTGGTTTCTTTTTCTCATGAGGAGGGCGTATGGGAGATTGTTCAGATCACAGCCTCTCAACACGCTCTAAACAATCCCCCCCCCCCTCGCTCCTGCTTTTATTTGAAATAGGAGGGATTTACAAATCATAATGTTCTAAGCAATAAGACACAACACAAAATATTTGATAATAAGAGGGTTTTTCCCAGACATAGTATTCTAAGTAATAAGACACAACACATAATATTGAACCAACACCTGTCACGACCCGACCACATCCGATCACGTCCTAGGTCCAGGCGCCCTTCCATCGGATGATGCTGAGTCTTCTTTTTGAAGGCGAGACATCTAAAATTGTCCATTATACTAATGCAAGCTAAGCAAATAAATGATAACTTCTACAATTTATCTAACAATATTCTCCCTGTGTGAGTTTGCTCTGGGTTTCTCCGGTTTCCTCCCACATCCCAAAAGGGGAGGGGAGAAAAAAAAAGACTTGCATGGTAGGTTGATGGAAGACACTAAATTGCGCTTTGGTGCAAATGTTTGTTTAGATGTCCCCTGCAATTGGCTGGCGACCAGTTCTGTGTGTACCCCACTTCTCGCCCGACAATAGCTGGAATAGGCTCCAGCACGCCCGTGACCCAAGTGAGGTTAAAGCGGTACAGTAAATGGATGGATGTACTTGTCAGAGTAGTTTAACTGGACCATGCATTTTACTTGTACTTGAGTATTTATGGTGCGACGAATCATTTACTCATCAAATGGTCGACAGGCTGCGCGCTACTTGTATTGCGTGCAGCATCTATTTTTAGACTTAAACTTCTGCATAGGACACTGGTGGACCAGTCCAATCTTGCCACTAGTGTTGAGTTCACCAATCAGATGGCACAAGGCAGTCACATGACTGCACATAAAGCTTTTGGAGGCCGATCAAACTTACTAATTTGGGCAGGAAACTGCTGCGCAAGAGTTTACAGACTGGAAAAGAGTCTTATGATGCAGTTGTAACAGGGGTGTGTAATCAGGTTCAACTCAAGGAGCGAGGGATTGGTTTGTAATAAGTTGGACACAGAAATTCATTTTTTTTCTTAAAAACAATCCCAATTCTAATTACCGGAATTTCTCGTATAATGCGCATTTCCCCCGCAAAAAAGTCAATAGTGCACATTATCTGTAGGTACAGGGGTAGATAGGAAAAAAACTTTCACATTTTATAAATCTATGCTGCCATTTAGTGGTTATGAAACCGGTACAACCTACACATTCATTCCAATGACTGGTACGTATGACTGCATATATGTACAGTTGTGCTCATAAGTTTACATACCCTGGCAGAATTTGTGAAGGTTTTTTTTTTTTTTAAATGACGGAACAACAACCATTTCTTTATGGTTTTGAGTGTTAATGCTTTTCTGAAATGCTTGATTGTTTAATTTGAAACCATTAAAATAAAATTTTATGTTTTGCCTGGTCCTTTGTTTTGTCTTTCTTTGTTCCAATCTTACAAATTCTGCCTGGGTAATCAAACATAACTGTGTTTTCTAATTTACTAAAAAGTAGGGCTATGAATTTCAAAATAAGAGCAAGTAAATAAAAAATAAAAAAAAGATTGTGTTCAAATAAGCTTAACTTCAGAATAATTATTTGGAAAAAAAACTAAAAATACAGATAATGCGTCATGTTTTGATATGGGTAGAAGCAAAATCATGCATTTTAAAAATTCATAAGTGTTTTCCAGAATTTTGAGGTCAACTTTGGTGGTGTGAATTATACATGTGTGCGCATTATACATGAGAAATTACAGTAATATAAACAACCCTAAATGTTTTCTTCACAGCTCACCGCTGTTGCATTTTGATGTTCGTTCGTTTGTCAGTGTGTAATGTGTGAATGCTACCCGGATAGAATGTATATGTGTTGTCTGCATGTTTTTACTGCGCATTTATAGCTTAACTTAGTCCAAGTACGAATCTCCAGGAAAATGGTGATGATGATTTAGAATCCTCCAACCCTGTCTTGCATCAGACAGAGACCCTGGACGGAATCACCGCTGTCTCCAGAAATATAGATCCAGCACTCAAAAAAAACAAAAAACAATCTACCATCATCATTTACTGATCCATCAACATTTACTGTCCAGTATTATATTGTTTCTCTTAACTCAGATGTAACTTCAAATATTGATACACAAAAGTAATGATAAACTGTTCAGACATTGTATTTTTTGACAGTATTCATTAATCAAGTTACGAGTTTTTCAATCTCTTTTCTCTATTCAATGTCACATTTACAGTATACGAATGTTTTCCTATTACCTAAATATGAATTTAAACATTCATATAATGAACATTCAAGAAACAACATGTATACAAATCACCAGCCTTAGCCCACATTAAGCATATTTTAACCTCTCCATTAAACAACCTGTGTTGAAATGGCAGAGTAAATACTTCTAGGCCTTATATGGGAACATTGTAATCAAAGTCTCAAAACTCCATCCATCCCTCCATTTTCTGAGCCGCTTCTCCTCACTAGGGTCGCGGGCGTGCTGGAGCCTATCCCAGCTATCATCGGGCAGGAGGCAGGGTACACCCTGAACTGGTTGCCATTCAATCGCAGGCCACATACGAACTCACATTCACACCTAAGGGAAATTTAGAGTCTTCAATTATCCTACCATGCATGTTTTTGGGATGTGGGAGGAAACCGGAGTGCCCGGAGAAAACCCACGCAGGCACGTGGAGAACATGCAAACTCCACACAGGCGGGGTTTGAACCCCGGTCCTCAGAACTGTGAGGCTGACGCTCTAACCAGTCGATCACCGTTCCGCTAGACAAAGAACCTTTTTAAACAATTTGCAGCCCTCGATCGTGTAAACAAAATCAAAAGCAATCCTCCGGTCGGAGCGGCTTGGAACACTTTGTCAAGTGGGCAGCCAAGCCACATGAAGCGATGGACCACAAGGTGATGATTGGCTTATGTAGCTGGGTTCATGATTGAGCTTAGCCCCAGTTTCAATTCCTGGTTCAACCACCAGAGGTCGCCAAACCAAATTTAGATCATGAAGTATAAGTCGCCAGGTCAAGCATAAGTCTTCTTAAATATCTTAATACTATTCAACCCCCTATCATAGTAAACAAACACATACTCAAGTCAACCGCTTATAACCATTTGTTTGATTTTATATCCTTGAGATAATTTTTATGTTCTCTTTGATGTTATAACTCAGATGTTCTTTTGGAAATCATTGATAAGAAGTATATCAAGCCTAGTAAGGCTGTTATACATTATTTTTACTTTTGTATTACTATGCTTTGGAACAGCTTTTATGCAAAAACTGTAACCTGTGTAAGGTTGTCTCTCTCAGGCAACGCAGCACAAGATGTACTACAAAGAAAGAACGTACCTGTTGAATGCATGAGAGAATTGTATTCATATGAATGTATATACATTTATTTTGACATTTAACATATACACATGGATTGCAGATTGCTTAGAGATTAACATGGTGTGATGAAATGTATTGGTTGAGTTCAGGACATATGAAATGTGCTTGAATGTATTTACTGAGAACCTACAAAACATATGAAATGTGCTTGTAGTTGAATTTATTTACTGAGAACCTATTTGGGTGAGCAAATAAGAGGTCAAGTCAGGATAACGCTGAAAGTGAAAGTGAAAGATATTCACACTCAGGTCACGTTAGGACACTCTGAAGTGGAAACAGGTGCTTCCCACTCGGGTTACGTTAGGACACTCTGAGGGGGAACCAGGTGCTTCCCACTCAGGTCAAAATCAGGACACGCTGAGAAGTGAAAGTGAAAGGTACTTTCACACTCAGGTCGTACCAGGACAGTGTAAACAAAGGATTATTTTTAGAAAAAGGGAGTTTCTGAAAACCAAGTTTTTAAAAGCCTCACACACTGATAAACGGGGCTCCTTCTTCTCTCGAGAAAGGGAGACACACGCTCTTTTTTTCTAGAAATGATCAGGGACAGGCTGGCATGAGGAATTCAAAAGGCTACTTGGATAGTTCTTCATTGTGAATTTCCTCTTTAATTGGGTAAGACTAAAAGATTATTATAATAAGGTAACTAATAGAACCGCCATTGACATTGCGTGGATAGGAAAGAGGGCTAGTCAACTGTCCAGGGATTCTTATATTCCAAATTATCTTATTATTAATTGGCATCACGGCTCCGTAGGACTTGATCACTCCTTAAGGCTCACTCAAAAGGTAATACTTGTTTTATGATTTATTACTTTTAAACTACTTCTACTTCTCTACATTTTTGTTCTTCTTATTAATGTTTATTTTATATTACAAACCCTTTCTGTCATATTATCATTTTAACCTTAAGCAATCACTGAAATAAATACCTTGCTTTAATTCTATTCTATCTTTGTCATTCTTATAATGAGAAGTTGTCTCATTTTTATCACTCAACCTCTTATAAGTGATTGAACGTCGACGATACCAATACCACCGGGTCGTATCACAATCCCCCAAAAAAGTAACTCATCTATATCACTTCGGCTTAATACAAAAACAAATCCGTACGGTCCTAACAAGGACTGTTAAATTTACTAGGTCAATAACAAGTGCAAAACGATTTATAGGGATGAAGCTGCTGTAAAAATGGAGTACTCACAATATTACCCTTTCACTCGGTGCGGTTACTCATCAAGGGGTGATAAGTGAGGGCAGACCGGATTGGGTCCGTAAAACTAAAGGCAGTTAGCACACCTAGGCGAATTCATCTCGACACCGGCTTAACAGCTCCTCGTCCCCTTGCGCGTACGGTGTTGGTGCCGGTAAAGGAAAAGGGGGGAGCGTGACCCTTTAAACGGAGAGTCGGTCAGGACATTTCTCCCGATTAGTCCTGCGGATAAGCGAAATCTGACAACTTTGACAACATCTTTAGATGTGTATTGACTCGTTAACATAAAAAACAAAGCGACATTTCCCCCCAAAACTATAAACTTCTCCCCCTTTTGTATTGTGGCCTCGCTAGCATCGGGTTAACATCATTTCAATCCCAACATGCAACACTCACAGTACGTATTTGCTGCAGAGCACATTCCTAAAGTGCCATCCAGTGACCATTTTAACCACAACAGTTACTGACTAATTAGGAATTCAGACATTTAAATGAAATCTACTAATTTGGAGACAATGGAAAATAACCCAAGAGCTGTACCTTTTATAGGGGTTACACAGTGTAGTCTGCCGTCTGCCTTAATGTGTATATCAGCCCACTTCTAACTTGAGAAAACAACCATATAAGTAGCAGTTTCTACAACTCCAATTCCAATGAAGTTGGGATGTTGCGTGAAACATAAATTAAAAACAGAATACAATGATTTGCAAATCATGTTCAACCTATATTTAATTAAATACACTACAAAGACAAGCTATTTAATGTTCAAACTGATAAACTTGATTGTTTTTCGCAAATAATCATTAACTTAGAGGACTGCGACCAATAAATGAATGCACCTAGAAAATGTACTGTTGTTGAAATAAATTAAATGTTAATATTTAGGAAATTTGGGTTTGAGTTTTGGGCCTGTTAAAATCCGGGAATCCAAACATTGATGAAGATGTGAATGTTGAGCTCCCTGTTGCATGCAGCCGTGATGGCGCTCCCTCAGTTCCTGTGGCCACCACTAGGAGCGCCCTCCTTGACCTACATGCTTGTTGCAGCACCTGAGGGCAATTAGCACTGAGGTGGAGGCCAAGATATAAAGGAGTGCAGAGGAAGATGGTGGCATCTCTTCTCTCCTCGTCAAGCTGACACTCAGAAAAAAAGCAACAAGTAGGTGTTCACCGGTGAGGTCCTTTTGTTTTTGTTTGCTAACTCCATGCTGGTGCAGCTTTTCTTATTTTAGTTTCTTTTAGTTTGCTGTATGGTTGCCAATTTATTCCTTCTTTCTTTGTTAGTTATTTTTTTCCCCCCATAAGTTAGGGAGGACAGCAATGGCTCTGACAACCTGTGGTTTGGTATGTGGTGTTGTTTGTAAAGTGCCTCATGATGAAAATGACTGCAACATTTTGTCAAGTTCACCTTTTTGTTTTAAAGTCTAAGGGCCACTTTTTGCCCGTTTACATTTTTCAATTCGAGCTGTATTATATGGTTAAATCCAAATATCTGTATGTTTCAGGTGAAACTTCGTTAACGCGCATTTTGGATTTCAGCATCTAAATGAGAACTTTAGTTTTAAATGCGAAATGTAACTTTTTCAAGTGAGACTAAATATTAAGGCATTTAAATTTAGCCTTTATCTATAATCTAAGTTGATAGAGTGTAAAGGTAATACTACATGTAAATTAAATGTTAAGACTAACTAAAATATTCACTTAATGGCATTGAGACTTGGCATTCCAGGATTTGATATCAAAGGTGAGTGTTAAATAATGTTTCAGGTAAAACTAAATATTCAGCTGATTAGCATTTTGATTTAACATTCAATATTTGGATTAATCTTTAAAATCTCTAAATTGACAAACTGTTGAATTTGTAAAAAGTGACTCTTAAGTCTCTAGTTTTTGTTGCTCCAGTGTTGACCCCATTTATCACTGTTACAGTTGACTTTTTTTTTTTTTTTTTTTTTTTTTTTTTGCGGGGGGGAAGAAATAAAGCTTTTGTAATTGTTCTCAAACCTTTTTGTATCTGGCGTCCTTATGTTGCAGTCTCCTAATGTGCCGTTTGGACACAAACCGCATAATTTGGCTTTTTCTGCGACATAATTTGGCTTTTTCTACGACAGGTGTGCTATGCAGATAATGCAAAAATGTCACGTAAGCCCCCTACCAAAAAAAGATTAAGCCTTTAAGCAATATAAAGTTGAATGGCTATCCAATCTCATGTTTCCTTTGGGGACAGTCTGAAATTATTTTTATAAGCTTCATAGTAATTGTGCATGCAGGGAAAACCTGAGGAAACTGTGCCCCTTATTTTTATTTAGCTTTTCTTCCCACCCCTTCCAGTCTCAAGTGTGGCTATAAAAGGACGCTCTGACTGCAGCTCACTCTGCTGACTCGGAGACCGTCCACCATGAAGCTTCTCCTTTCGTCGCTACTGCTGCTCAGCTACTTGGGTAAAGTCAATTGATAGTCCATGGAAAGCATTTATTCACCAGCCTTTATCAGTGTACTCGTAGGCTCTTTGGCCTTACTAGTAAAACGACTAGGGCGCACTGTTAGAATGACTCTTACAAATGACATTTTCCGGTGTATGAAGTTTCTAGCGGCATGGTGATCGACTGGTTAGAGCGTCTGCCTCACAGTTCTGAGGACCGGGGTTCAAATCCCGGCCCCTGCTGTGGAGTTTGCATGTTCTCCCTGTGCCTTTGTGGGTTTTCTCCGGGTACTCCTGTTTCTTCCCACTTCCCAAAAAAAATGCATTGTTGGTTAATTGGAGACTCTAAATTGCCCGTAAGTGTGACTGTGTGTGAATGGTTTTTGTGTGTGCCCTGCGATTGGCTGGCAACCAGTTCAGGGTGTACCCAGCCTCCTGCCCGATGATAGCTCGGATAGGCTCCAGCACTCCCGTTACCCTTGTGATGATAAGCGGCTCGGAAGATGGATGAAGTTTCTACATATTACGACAACTACCCATTACTAGTGAGGCAAAACCACACTAATGGTACTTGTCACGTGCTATGTTAAATATTTATACACTAGTAGTACTAGTAACAGTTGTAGTTTTGCCTCCCTACTAGTAAGACACTCGTGTGCCCTTGTTATGTGAATTGTCTAGCAAGTGAGGTCGAAGAGCATACGCATAAAAAGCTGCATTTTCCTGTAAGATGGATTTTAAAAGCAAATTGCTTTACTTACTAGTAACAGTTTCATTACTGGTGCCACTTGACATACTAGTGTGCTGCATTAGTAACACTGGGTGTATGGAAAGCAACTTATTCTTTCTGATCCTTTCGTCAGCTTAAGGCCGATGTACTAGTATGCCCTTTGTCCTCACTAGTAAGAGTAGCGCACACTTAAATAACCTTCTGAGTGATTATTTTTCCATTAGTGCTGCTGTGGGCCTACTAGTATGCTCTGTCATCACTATTGTAAGAATTTGTTGCAAAATTAGGGTGCACTAGAGTGAATGTCTTAAATTTATTTCATGACTGTTTAACATTTCTGCACACTAGTAGGAAAAATGTTTTCACTCGAGTGAAAACTGCACTTGCCGACAGCTATATGCTACTAGTGACATAATTGCTTTGCTTTGTGGGACTATATATGCTCAACTGTTTTGTTGCAGTAGCTGCGGTTTTGTCGGCCCCCACCGAGCATGTCAGGTGGTGTGTCAAGTCGGACAAGGAGCAACAAAAGTGCTCGGACTTGGCCACCAAGGCGCCCGTGTTCTCCTGCGTGCAGAAAGCAGACTCAAAAGGATGCATCGAAGCCATTCATGTGAGCATCAAAATCATTGTATTCAAATGGTATTTCTTAAAGCGACAGCATGGTATTGAATGGTTGACACGGCTGCCTCGCCTTCCAAGGTTCTGGGTTTGAATGGTGCATGTTCTCTGTGCTTGCATGGGTTTTTGTCTGTGTGCTCCTGCTTACCACATTCCAACCACATGCATGTTAGGTGAATTAACTAGTGCCCTGTGATTGGCTTACCAGTTCAGGGTATGCCACATCTTGCCCAGTCAGAAGCAACTACAGTGGCTGCTAGTAAACTTTTTGGAAAATGGCTGGACCCACCAAAAGTTGCTAGCTTTGTCACCAGTTGCTTTTGAGAACTGGTTGTGAAAGAGCTGGGAAATTTGCAACAGGGCACTGCAAAAAAAATGCCAAATCTTACCTCGTGAAGAATCACCTTTTATTGTCATGAACGTACTGTACTTTTTTTAAACATTTTCAGCAAGACCAAGGTAAGATCGTTTTAACAATCTTATCAAGTCAATTCATGAGTTCCCTTGGCAGACATTTCTTAAAACAAGATTTTGTTCTCAAGTTAATCTACCAATGGAATAGTTAGAATTAAGATTCTTAAAGTAAGATCTTTTATTCTAAAATGAGTTTTCTTTGGCTTGCTGATGCATTGGAGAAAAGTCACAACTCTCGCCGACATTAGGCATTTTTGCAGTTTGGGAAGGTAAGAGTGCATGCCAAAAATTAAGATTGTTTGCGAGCTTTCTTTAAAAAAATAGTTGTTAGAGGGCTGTGAAAGATGCCAAGTTGGCAACACTGGCTCTGAGAAGTTGCTCAAAAGAGGACTTTACATTGTCCTCCGAACAGGCAGGAACAGCCGACGCCATCACGTTGGATGGAGGAGACGTCTACACTGCAGGAGTGGAAAACTTCAAACTCCATCCCATAATTGCAGAAGACTATGGTGCCAGTAAGTCACCCTAAACTATGTCCACAATCCATTAAAGGTCCCATGCCAGCGAATTGTTTTTTTTGTCCTGTTTGTTTGTAAGAATTTGGGTTGGTGAGGCCCTTTTTCAAGCTCTTCTAGTTGGTATTGCCTCAGAATTGTGAGATGGATTTGATATAATTCAGCTGTTATGGCTACAACTGTTAATTTAAATATTGAAAATGGCTTAGCTCTGATAGTTCATGTGGCTTGTGGTGGCCAAGCATTGACATTTTGACACAGACTGCAAGCGTCGCTATTTCATCCAGTTACATTGTATAGTTATTTCAAACGTATGTAGACTTTAGACTGTTTGTATGATTTGGAGGCTGGGACCTGCTCACATCAAACCCAGAAATTCAGTTCAGAGAATTTAATAATTAACTAGCTACATTACAAACACACGGTCTGATCCGGTTGTTTTTTGAAACCTTTTGCATTCAATCGCAGATCGAATAGATCTGTGTCCCTCGTTTTGACCCGTTTGGCTTAAAACACTCGAAATTGCTTTTGTTCGCATAGGACCTTTATATCGAAGAATTCTGGTCATTTTGCATAACTGATAAATGGTGTCTTGACGCGCTTGTTGACACAACATGCAACCATTTATCACTGCTGACGAATGTCTCCTCCCCAAACCAGATGTTGGAATACAAAGGCTGACCTATGAGTTAGCATGGTGCCACTAGGCCAGAAAATACAATAAGTGGTAATAGAAGCTAGGAATTGTGGTCAGAAATGTAGAACGGGTAAAACATTTTTCTTCCTCATAGATGGGAAGAGAAATCGCTCAAAACACTCCCACGCTGTGGAATAATTGCTCAGGATATTAAAGGGCAATGAGGCCTTGTTCTCGAGTTGAAAGCAATGCTAGAATTTAGGCTGATTGGCAATGATTACCTTGTTTAACATTTGATTGATCTGACCATTTTCTGATTGGGAGGGGAAAAATCATTCCAACACGTCCTGCATCACAAGATGATTGCTCTGAATAATAGTTTAGTCACTCAATAATCAGGCCTTTTCTGGCTGTTTGCAAGTGAGACAAATGCTCAAATTTGCCCCGATTGTTAGCCCAGAGTGTTTTCTTAGCACATCAGGAAGTAAAATTCATCAATGGACCCACACCACAGGTTAATTGCTCAATCTTTTAGACACCTTACAATCAGACCTTTGAAGACTTTGATCAGGAGGAAACTGACTCAAAATAAGACTGATCATTGTGTACCCAAATTCATTTTCTATCAACAGGTATTGACCACATTCATTTTTCTGGAGAAATTGTTGCACAGCAACTTTAACTTTTTTTTTTTTTTAATGATGCAATGTGCTCAGCATCTGATAGCTGTTATTACGCCATCGCCGTGGTTAAGAAGGGCACAGACTTTGGTATCCGGGACCTGGCGGGGAAGAGATCTTGCCACACTGGTTTGGGAAAATCTGCTGGCTGGAACATCCTGATTGGAACTCTGATCAAGTTGGGTGTGTTGAAGTGGGGAGGCATTGAGGACCAAACTATTGAAGCTGGTGAGTGATGTCTCGTGTTAAAGTTATAGACCGACGTTGAGCTATTTTGAACCTTATTTATTTGTAGCGGTGGGTAGTTTCTTCTCTCAGAGCTGTGCCCCTGGAGCAGAAAAGGGTTCCAAACTGTGCAAAGGCTGCAAGGGAGACTGCTCACGGTCTCACAATGAACCCTACTACGACTATGGTGGTGCATTCCAGTAAGTGCAGTGGGTACCCCGCTGTATCGCATATTTTTAAGCAGTTTTAATGGGTTTCAGCAGTATGCAGGCCAGTCCAAATTTAATTGAGCTAGTTCCACAGCAGGCCAAAAATATACCAGAGCTCTACTGAAAGAACAGCAAAGAAACTGAAACAGCCTCACTGTATTTAGTCCTGACTGGTCACCAGCAGAACTGACCCTTGCGGAAACCACCACAGGTTGTTCTGAGACAGTTGCCAGTTTCAACAAGCTCTGTTCCTTGATATACTTGAACCAGTTTAGAGCAGTCAACTGGCAAGACGCAGCTTAAAGCAAGCATGCTTTGCAGCTTGGACAGTGTCAACGGGCACTAAATACTTGAAACAGTTTTGTTTAAATCTATTGGTGTGTGGGAGGGATGAAACAATTTTCTGACGTTTTTACCCATTGTGGGTCTCTCTTTGCATTCAGCTCACTATTTAACAAGCTCAACAACCGTCTGTCACTAGGTGCCTCGTAGAAGATGCTGGAGATGTGGCGTTTGTCAAGCATCTGACTGTACCAGGTGAGTTCCTTCAAGGTACTCCCTTGGATTCAATTTTATTGCTTAGTCATGTCTAAAGATATTGGCAACCCGGCGTTCCTGTTCAATTTCAAGCATGGGTCCTTGAGGCTGCTTCATGGGTCAGTCATGATTGGTGAAAAATATATTAAAGAATGCTCATTCTCCCAAATGAGCCAGAATCAGAAGTGGGTATGCTATACAGATGGGTGATTAATTGGATTTTTTATTTTTTTTTTTTTCCCCATATGGGTGTCAGTTACTATCATTTGGAGGGTGTTTGTGAGGGCCCATAAGTCGGCTCCTCCAGCTGTAATTTTTTGCTATAGTTCATGAAGTTTGAATATTACTATAAATCTCAACAGTTTGGAAAATATTTATTTGCAGACAGCGAGAAGGCCAACTGAGCTGTTGTGTGTGGACAACACCAGAGCACCAATTGACAACTACAAAGAATGCCACCTGGCCAGGGTACCCGCCCATGCTGTGGTCACCCGCCAAGACCCAGAGCTGGCAGACTTGATCTGGCGAAGCGTCACCACAGTGCAGGTAAGATGCACACTTGATTTGAGAAATGTCTTCATGTGGAATATATATTTTTTTCTGCCTCGGTGGGGCTTAAATTGGGTAAGAAGCGCACTTGATTTGAGAAATGTGTTTTTTGTGCATTTTTCTTTATCAAAACAGGGCTTCAACCTGTTCTCCTCCGCTGCGTACGCACCCGCCAAGAACCTGATGTTCAAAGACTCCACACAGAAACTGGTCCGGCTGCCTCCCAACACAAACTCCTTTTTGTATTTGGGTGCCGGCTACATGAGCACCGTTCGCTCTCTGAACAAAGGTAACGACAAACTCAATCTAACTCAGCTGAACACTTGAACAATTTTGGGTCTTTTCCTTTTTCTCCTCCCCCCAGAGATCACTGCAGCTGGATCCAGCGCCATCATGTGGTGTTCCGTGGGCCACAGCGAGACATGGAAATGTGACTCATGGAGTGTCAATGGCATGGTGGATGGCGAAAACAAAATTCTGTGTCAGACTGCCCCCAGTGTGGAAGAGTGCCTTAAAATGACAAATGTTTTCTGAAAATTTATGCAATTAAAGGGTCCCCATTATAACCCACAAGTCACTCTATAGCACCCCCTGGAAAGTTTGGAAAATTAGCCACAAAAAACATTTTTCAACAATCAACCCCATATTGGATAGGCATCTTTAGTCACGGAATGCACAGTTTAACGCACCATACCTGTAATGGAACAGGAAGGCAGCAATTTCACCCAGTAACACCCATGGAAAGGTAAAATAATTATCACCAGTTTCATCTATGCAAAACTGGGTGGACATGTTGATTATAACAGGATGCATGAAAGGCAAAGACCCATACCTGGAAATGAAAAGGAAGTCCGCCTTTTGGGTTTGAAGCAGATCTTTCATTTACTTTAGAGTAAAGAGGCAGTGGCAGTGGATGGGGGAGAGGTGTACACTGCCGGACAGTGCAGTCTGGTTCCAGCCATGGTGGAGCAGTACGATGAAGGTACAGGACGAGAATATTAAATATTCCGCTCTCACCCACCCCAATTGTTTCTCAATGAGTTACACCTGTACCTCGTTCCCCCACAGCCAAGTGCAGCATATCTGGAGGTAAGCAATGTATTTTTCTATACTGCTTGTTCCTCATTCGGCTCTCAGGTGGGCTCTGGGTGAGCGAAGTGGGTACAGCTGGGATTGGTTGCCAGTCTGCGGGCACATACAATATATACAAGCATGCACACCCTAGGACAATACAGTGAATGACTGTTTCAATAACTAACATGCATGATTTTTGGAAAGTTATTTTCTGAGGGTTTCTTGGTGAAGAAAACAATCTAAATCCTATTGTGGCATGTGTAGCCTTGTCATCGTCCTACTACGCAGTCGCCGTGGTCAAGAAGGGTTCCGGGGTGACCTGGGCCAACCTGAGGGGGAAGCGGTCCTGCCACACAGGCTTTGGCAGAAACGCCGGCTGGAACATTCCCATGGGTAAAATCCACAAGGAGACCGGTAGCTGTGAGTTCAGTAAGTAGACCCATATTTGAAATGACGGTATCAATTCTAACTTGCAATTGTTGTGGTAGAGTTTGTTGTCGACTCAAGTGTAACCATATTGATGCTTGAAGTAAATGTTTTGCAATATTTTGAATGCTGTATTTCCAAACTTTTTGTCAACTCTGATGTATAAGCAGTAACACCCCAAGGTACATTTTCTTTAGATTGGGACACCTCATATGACAAATTGGCATAATGCGCACTCAGGATAATCAATGTAATCAAAGGAGGGGTTGGTATATTTATATTTGCGAGTACTACCTTAATCCCAAACAAACTAATGAATTGCAGACTCTGGTTTTTGGCAGCGCACAGGGCTTGCTTTGGTTTGTTGTCGTGAAACTGAGAAATTGTCTTCCTTGGAGCAAAACACTAGTTTGGTTGGATCTTAAAATAGCCTTTTTTGCTTCAGACTATACAGGGTATAGCAATGTACTTGCTGAACAAGTGAGCCTCTGGAAAAATTGTCTAAAACTGGAGCCAGGGGCTTGGTTGCAGTGAGGTCAGTCTGCCTTTTGAAACCAGTCTTTGGGTGCATTGATGCAGGGAACATGCCAGTTCTTGCCAGGTACAGGGTCAGAGTTCGCTTGATGGGGACACCAGGCACTCTCACTACAACTGGTGTGTAGTCTGCATTCTAGGGAAAACTGCATCACACTTTCAGTTCCAGTGACGATGAATCAAGGTCCCGGACAAATTTACTTTATTACACACTAAATCTAAAAAAAAAAAACTTGCCAAAAGTACATCATCCCCTGTGCCATTTCTTCAGGCAAGTTCTTCAGTAGCGGCTGCGCCCCTGGAGCTCCGGCCGGCTCGCCGTTCTGCTCTCAGTGTGCAGGCAGTGGGAAACCTGTGGATGACAAATTCAAGTGCCAACCCAGTTCAGAGGAAAATTACTACGGCTATGCCGGGGCCTTTAGGTAAAATTCTTCATGAAACTATGAAGAGCATTCAGAAAACAGCAGTCTACTTCTCAAGCTAGAATGTCTGGAGTCTATCCCAGTTGACTGAACATGATTCTAACACAGAACCTCAACTGAGACCATGCTGCAGTAGCACTTCTTGGGGGAGGGGGGTGACAACAAAATTTGAAAATTTAGACAGCACCCCCCACCCATCTACAGAATGAAATTAACTTAAGCAGACAAAGTGGAACCTCGATGGAACAGACTAAGAGGGGTTGGGTCCTACGATATAACTTTTGCCCATGTTTTTGTTTCTCCCCTCCCCCAGGCCATATGCACCCATGTTACTGTATAGTACAGTTTTTCGTGGCCTTAGCGCCCAGTGCAGCAGTTATGGTAAATGTTCAAAACTGCCACATTTTATCCAAACTTGGCGTGCTTGGTCATGGTGATGTTGATGTACAGTACTCATGGGAGTCTCTTTAATGAGCTGTGAGAAATTGGTGTGCCACAGAGTTCCAAATCTGTTGCCAAAGGCAAACGGCTTGACAAAAAATGACTTGTACTCTTCAGAGTGACCGCCACAGCCATGCTGCGCACTCTCTGCTGTGAGTTGATGCACAATAGATTTCACCATCATGACATGGCTGTCACGCCAATGCCCCACATTCAACACGGTTGCTTGGAGGCATTCCTTTGGGACAATTCTGGAACTAACAGACTTTGTCAATGGCAGTTTAAGTGACAAATGGAAACTATTTTTGGACACTGTTCAGTCCGATGGTCCGGTTTATTGGGGTTCCACTGTCTTAGCTTAGTTTGGAAATGGCTGCATTCAAGGATGGAAGCTTGATCTTTTTTCCTTTTCAGATGTCTTGTTGAGGGTGCTGGTGATGTGGCCTTCATTAAACACACAATTGTTGAGGAAAACAGTGACGGTAACAACCTTAGACACCACACACATACCCGCCAGTACCAAAACCGATCATATTTGTGCTCCTTTGCAGGTAAGGGTCCAGCGTGGGCAGCAGATGTCTTGAGCAGTGACTATGAGCTCATTTGCCCCTCCAAGGGTCTGGTGCCCATCACAGACTTTGAGTCTTGCCATCTGGCGGCCACCCCGGCACATGCTGTGGTGACCCGTCCCGAGACCCGCAACAAAGTTGTCAGTATTCTCCAGGAACAGCAGGTAGGGAAATGCATCCAATGCGCTGTCTCACCTAATTGTTATTCTTGCACTCAAAAGTTGGCAACATTGGGTGAAATTTGTGCATGACCAAAAAATGCATTCTTTATAGGTCAACTTAATGTCACATTCTCCAAACTTTAATTCCTAGGCCAGGTTCGGAAGAAGCGGCAGCGACCCCGGTTTCAAAATGTTTAAGTCTGATCCTGAGAAGAACGTCCTCTTCAAAGACTCCACCAAATGTCTCCAGGAGGTGCCAAGCGGATCCAAATGTAAGAGCTTCTTAGGACCAGATTGCATGGATGCCATGACCTCACTGAGGCAGTGCAGCGATGCCGCTCCAGGTTTGGGATTCTTTTGGACTCAAACTACCCTGGAAATATGGAATTGGTGTGTTATAACAGAAATGGTCACACAGTGAAAATGCTTTTTCCCCCCTTTTGCTCTTTCACACAGATCTGGAGAAATTGTGCACATCCCACACCTGTCAGCAGACAAACTAGATGGCTCAACATCTTTTCCATGATGCATACTGATGCTACATCGTATTGTCTCTGATCTCAACATGCTCAATAGCCACTTACAAATCAATACTTATCCCTACGCAAATATTAAAGACCTATTTCGCAAATTGTTTTTCTAACATGTACCTCATTTATCAAATAAAGCCTTTTCAATGCCTTACAAAATCTTGCTCTGAATCATTACCAAAAAGTACACTAGTGTTGTAGTCAACATACTGGCTAAGATATTCAGTTTTAGATTTTTTTTTTTTTTTTTTTTTTTTTGGTTCAACACTTGCAGAGGTGCGTAGTAATGCACTAAATTTACACTAACATTTTGGGTGGATGTACTTGTCAGGGCGGCACAATGGTCGACTGGTTAGAGTGTCTGCCTCACAGTTCTGAGGACTGGGTTCAAATCCCGTGCCCGCCTTTGTGGAGTTTGTATGTGCTCTCTGTGCCTGCGTGGGTTTTCTCTCCCACATCCCAAAAGAAAAAACTTGCATGGTAGGTTGATGGAAGACTCTAAATTGCCCTTAGGTGTGAATGTGAGTGCGAGTGGTTGGTTGTTTATATGTGCCCTGCAATTGGCTGGCAACCAGTTCAGGGTGTCCCCTGCCTCCTGTCCGATGATGGCTGGGATAGGCACCAGCGCTCCAACCTTTGTGAGGATAAGTGGCTCAGATAATGGATGGATCATGAGGCTCTCTCTCGTGGCATTAAGGGTAAACAAAGCTTGAGTCACAAAGGACTGTAAAAGAACTTCCCCCTCAAAAAAGGAACTCTGAACATACTAAGATGCATTTGTTAATTTTAATTGGTAGTAAGCAAGAGGAGAAAAATCCTATATATAAACAATGTAAATAGGATCTTTAGAAAACATTTGGGACACATACCAGTCAAGACATTTTGGAATTAGTTTTGAAAATAATTTTTTTTGTCCTTATTACCATTTGATTAACTGCCAATAATTCAAAGACTCATATCAGTAAAATTAATTGATAAAAGAAAATTCAGTAGGGTATCTCTTTATCGTTATCAATCAAATATAAATTCTATCATAAATTCACCCTGATTATTGGTATGTTTGTATTCTGCTTAACATTTACGATTGTCAGGCTGGATGTTTTCGCAGCAGATTGTGGAGGAAAAATTCTTCTAACCACACCCCACAGCATGTCAAAATTGCCCAGGATAATTGGGTTTTTGGTGACTTTAAATGGCATCGGGGAAAATTCTCAATTAGGGCCCCGATTATCAGTATGTGTATCCCGCTGAATGTTTTATGATATATATAAACACCAACAAAGCCCAAACATTGGATATTGTCATCTTTAGTAACTCTTGAAGACATCTTATGTAAAACGCCACATTGGACCTGTTTGAATTTCCTATGGGTGTTTTTCCCCAGTCTCCTGCTATAGGGTTCCACAATTTACTCGAGCTGGAAGGAGTTGCTTTGACGTTTTGCCGAATGTGGCAGTTGATTGCACGTATACCCTATACACACCGCATGACAAGATAATTACTTGCAATCTTTCAGAGACATCTGGTAATGGTGTTATTGCTAACTTTGATTAAAAGGAAGGTGTGCTAACCAGTCAGCCACCGGGCCGGCATAAAAAAAATAAAAAGCAGGCGCACAAATTTATCAAAAGTGGATTTCAAGTGAAATAAATATTTTACCCCCGACATCTTGCAATTGAGCTGAAGTTCAGCTCTTCGATAGGCTGGTGCTCATGCATGTAATTACAAATACTGTGAGGAAGACGCTCTCACCAGTCGGCCACCCTGCCGCCAAATCAAATATCAAACAAAGAGAATTACATGTATTTAAAACAACTACGTAGATTTAAGTAATATAAGATCATGCATTGGTGTCGCCGTGTTATAATCATTTAAACAACGGATATTTTCACACAAAAGGTTGAGCTACACATGTAAACAGATAATATAACAATACAGACATATTCTTTATCCTCTGTGAAAAATTACTAATATTTCTGCATCTTACTGAGGCGTTTTAACCGTTTTATGGATATCCGTATGTCTGTTTTATAATGCCCCCATTGAAGCAAGAAATGTGGCAAAAAACGTTTTATATATATAGATATATATATATAGATATATATAGTGCCGCAGAAGATGGTGGCATCTCTTCTCTCCTCGTCATATATATATATATATATATATTTATATATATATATATATATATATATATATATATATATTGGCGTAGTAGCTATGAATATTTTGTAAACATATATAATGGCCTGTACATATGGGGCCATTGTTTGGCTATAATTTCACAAGAGTGTATATTATACTCCATACGAATAACTTATTGATAAGTAATTAATTATTTTATTAATAAGATATCAGTTAAAAGCTATTTAGATATAAAGGGTAGGACTTGATAAGTTGCTTTTTTTCCTAAACATTTTATTTTATGTGTACAAATTCCACTTCAACCGTCAATCAATACCAATAAATGAATCCACCCAGAAAATGTACTGTTGTTGAACATATTTAGGAGATGTCAGCTTGAGTTTTGGGCCTGTTAAAATCCGGGAATCCAAACATTGATGATGTTGAGCTCCCTGTTGCATGCAGCCGCGACGGCGCTTCCTCAGTTCCTGTGGCCACCACTAGGAGCGCCCTCCTTGACCTACCTGCTTGTTGCAGCACCTGAGGGCAATTAGCACTTAGGTGGAGGCCAAGATATAAAGGAGTGCCGCAGAAGATGGCGGTATCTCTTCTCTCCTCGTCAAGCTGACACTCAGAAAAAGGCAACAAGTATGTGGTGACTGGTGATGTCCTTTTGCTTTCGTTGGCTAATGCTTGCTTGTTTTTGGGCCATGCTGGTGTGGTTCTTCTTCTTTTAGTTTGCTGCATGGGGGCCAATTTTTTTCCTTATTTGTGTTAGGTTGTTGTGTGTGTTTTTTTTCTTTTTCTTTCTTCTCTTTTTTTCTTCCTCTCTACCCCCAGTCGGTTAGGGTGGGCAGCAGTGAATACGACGACCTGTGGTTTGGTATGGGGTGTTGTTTATAAAGTGGCTCGCGATGAAAATGATCACAACATTTTGTCGGGTTTACCTTTCAAGGTTTGAGAGCCACATTTTGCATATTTAAATTTTTCAATCAGAGCTGTATTCTATGGTTAAATCCAAATATCTACATGTTTCAGGTGAAACTATTCGTGAATGCAGGTTTTGATTTTTAGTATTCAACATCTAAATTGAGACATTTGTTTAAATGCTAAATGTAACCATTTAGGGTGAGGCTAAATATTAAGGCATTTAGATGTAGCATTGATCTATAATCTAAGTTGATTTAGTGTAAAGGGGAAAGAAATGCTCATGCTGACTATATTAAATGCTAAAACTAAAATATTCACCTAAATGGCATTTAGACTTTGCATTTAAGTATTTATCGAAGTTGAGGGTTAGTGTTGTAAAATGCTTAAGTTAAATGTAAATATTCAGCTCATTAGCATTTGGATTGAACTTTAAAACTCTAAATTGACAAACTGTCGTGAATTTGTAAAAAGTGACCTTTAAGTCAACAGTTTTTGTTGGTCGAGTGTTGACTCCATTTGTTAGTTTTTCTTTGCATTTTTTGGTGGGGGGTGCAGAAGAAAATAAAGCTTGTGTTGCTGGTCTCGCCCCTTTTTGTATCTGGGGTCCTTGTGTTGCAGTCTCCTAATGTGCCATTTTTACACACACTGCATAATTTGGCTTTTTCTGTGTTTTTTGCGACAGATGTGTGCAATGTAGGTAATTCAAAAATGTCAATTAAACGGGGCTGTAAACCCCCTACCAAAAAAAAGAGAGCCTTTATAATCTATCAAATTGAATGGCTATCAAATTTCATGTTTCCTTTGGGGACAGTTTGAAATCATAAGTTTTGATTAGCTTCATATTGTGCAAGCAGGAAAA
Organism: Phyllopteryx taeniolatus; assembly: GCF_024500385.1. Taxonomy (NCBI): domain Eukaryota; kingdom Metazoa; phylum Chordata; class Actinopteri; order Syngnathiformes; family Syngnathidae; genus Phyllopteryx; species Phyllopteryx taeniolatus. The sequence goes on along the minus strand of NC_084515.1, from coordinate 2,806,724 downwards.
ATCAGCTGACCAAAGGATATGTTAAAAATTGTGTGTGTGTTTAAGTCTGCTTCCACACAAAGGTGCACCCAGTTGGGAAACTCTGCTGACCCGGAGACCGTCCACCATGAAGCATGTCCTTTCGGCGCTACTGCTGCTTAGCTACTTGGGTAAACTAAATCGATGACACATGGACAACATTTATTCGCCAGCCTTTATCCATGTAGTAGTAGGCTCTTCAGCCTTGCGAGTAATAGGATGAGGGCCTACTGTTAGAATAACTCATGCAAGTAAACAAATTTCCACTGTATGACATTTCTTCATACTAGTAGAACTACCTGTTACTAGTGAGGAAAAAGTGCACTAATGGTACTAGTCACATGCAATTTTAAAAATGTATACACTAGTAGTACTCGTAACAGTTGTCAACTATTGCAGTTCATTGTTCGTAAGCACCAAGCACAGCGCTTGTCAAACTGAGCAAAAAATACTTGGCTCTCACGCTGTGCTTCAATGTAGGAAGTAAAATTGTACTTGAGGTAAATTAAACTGTACTCAAATGCTGCTAATATTTTGCAATTGGAACTTAATTGTCATGTACCAGTCAAGGGAGTGCTTCTACCATTTTGAGACTGATCTTGTGGATAACTTGTATTTGTAGCTTGCAGATGTCCTACTAGTGTGCAGAAACGTTAAGTAGTGGAAACGTGTTACGAGTTGATCTACCAAGACAATGATATGACGTGAATTTTTTACACAAAAATTCAATGAACACTTTGTCATACTCTATCTGCTCAACACCCCCACCCCCGCCTTGTTGCAGTAGCTGCTGTGTTGTCGGCCCCCACCGAGCATGTCAGGTGGTGCGTCAAGTCGGACAAGGAGCAACAAAAGTGCTCGGACTTGGCCACCAAGGCGCCCGTGTTCTCCTGCGTGCAGAAAGGAGACTCCAAAGGATGCATCGAAGCCATTCAAGTCAGCATCAAAATGATTGTTTTCAAATGGGATTTCTTAGTGACAGCATGGTATTGAATGGTTGACACGGCTGCCTCTCCTTCCAAGGTTCTGGGTTTGAATGGTGCATGTTCTCTGTGCTTGCATGGTTTTTGTCTGTGTGCTCCGGCTTACCACATTCCAACATGTTAGGTGAATTAAATAGTGCCCTGTGATTGGCTGACCAGTTCAGGGTATGCAATATCTTGCCCAGTCAGAAGTAACTACAGTGGCTGCTAGTCACCTTTTTTGAAAATGGTTGTACCCACCAAAAGTTGCTAGATTTGTCACCAGTTGCTTTTGAGAACTGGTTGTGAGAGAGCTGGGAAATTGGCTAAAGTTGCTAAATTGGCAACAGGGCACTGCAAAAAAAAATGCAAAATCTTATCTCGTGAAGAAGAATCATCTTTTATTGTCATGAATGTACTGTACTTTTTTAAACATTTTCAGCAAGACCAAGGTAAGATTGTTTTAACAATCTTATCAAGTCAATTCATGAGTTCCATTGGCAGATATTTCTTAAAACAAGATTTTGTTCTCAAGTTAGTCTACCAATGGAATAGTTTGAATTAAGATTCTTAAAGTAAGATCTTGTATTCTAAAATGAGTTTTCTTTGGCTTGCTGATGCATTGGAGAAAAGTCACAACTCTTGCCTACATTAGGCATTTTTGCCGTTTGGGAAGGTAAGAGTGCATGCCAAAAGTTAAGATTGTTTGCGAGCTTTCTTTAAAAAAATAGTTGTTAGAGGGCTGTGAAAGATTCCAAGTTGGCAACACTGGCTCTGAGAAGTTGCTAATAAGATGACTTTTCATTGTCCTCCGAACAGGCAGGAACAGCCGACGCCATCACGTTGGATGGAGGAGACGTCTACATTGCAGGACTGGAAAACTTCAAACTCCATCCCATAATTGCAGAAGACTATGGTACCAGTAAGTCACCCTAAACAATGCCAACAATCCATTAATGGTCCCATGCCAGCAATTATTTTTTTTTTTGTCCCATTTGTTTGTAAGAATTTGGGTTGGTGAGGCCCTTTTTCAAGCTATTCTAGTTGGTATTGCCTCAGAATTGTGAGATGGATTTGATAGAATTCAGCTGTTACGGCTACTACTGTTAATTTAAATATTGAAAATGGCTTTGCTCTTATATTTCATGCGGCTATTACAGTGGTTTGTGGTGGCCATGCATTGACATTTTGACTGACTGCAAGCGTCGCTATTTCATCCAGTTACATTGTAGTTATTTCAAACATGTAGACTTTAGACCGTTTTGGGGGCTGAGACCTGCTCACATGGAATCCAGAAATTCAGTTCAGTGGGCAGACAATTTAATAATTAACTAGCTACATCACAAACACATGGTCTGATCCGGTCGTTTTTCAAACCTTTTGCATTCAATCGCAGACCGAATAGATCTCGGTGTCCCTCATTTTGACCCATGTTCGGCTTAAAACACTCGAAATTGCTTTTGTTTGCATAGGACCTTAAATCGAAGAATTCTGGCAATTTTGCATAACTGATAAATGGTGTCTTGACGCCCTTGTTGATACAACATACAACCATTTATCACTGCTGACAAATGTCTCCTCCCCAAATCAGATGTTGGAATACAAAGGCTGACCTGGGAAGAGAAATCGCTCAAAACAATCCCACACCGTGGAATAATTGCTCAGGGCAATGAGGTCTCAAGTTGAAAACAATGCTAAAATTTAGGCTGATTGGCAATGATTACCTTGTTTAACATTTGATTGATGATCCGACCATTTCCTGAATGGGAGGGGAAAAAAATAATTCCAACACGTCCTGCATCACAAGATGATTGTTCTGAATAATAGTTTAGTCACTCAATAATCAGGCCTTTGCTGGCTGTTTGCAAGTGAGACAAATGCTCGAATTTGGCCCGATTGTCAGCCCCGACTGTTTTCTGAGCACATCAGGGAGTAAAATTCATCAATGCACCCACGCCACAGGTTAATCATTCAATCTTTTAGACACCTTACAATCAGACCTTTGAAGACTTTGATCAGGAGGAATCTGACACAAAAGACTGATCACTGTATACCCAAATTCATTTTCTATCAACAGGTATTGACCACATTAATTTTTCTGGAGAAATGGTTGCACAGCAACATTTTAACTTTTTTTTGATTATGCAATGTGCTCAGCATCTGATAGCTGTTATTACGCCGTCGCCGTGGTTAAGAAGGGAACAGACTTTGGTATCCGGGACCTGGCGGGGAAGAGATCTTGCCACACTGGTTTGGGAAAATCTGCTGGCTGGAACATCCCGATTGGAACTCTGATCAAGTTGGGTGTGTTGAAGTGGGGAGGCATTGAGGACCAAACTATTGAAGCTGGTGAGTGATGTCTCGTGTTAAAGTTATAGACCGAAGTTGAGCTATTTTTAACCTTTTATTTATTTGCAGTGGTGGGTAGCTTCTTCTCTCAGAGCTGTGCCCCCGGAGCAGAAAAGGGTTCCAAACTGTGCAAAGGCTGCAAGGGAGACTGCTCACGGTCTCACAATGAACCCTACTACGACTATGGTGGTGCATTCCAGTAAGTGCAGTGGGTACCCCGCTGTATCGCATATTTTTAAGCAGTTTTAATGGGTTTCGGCAGTATGCAGGCCAGTCCAAATATAATTGAGCTCGTTCCACAGCAGGCAAAAAATGTACCAGAGCTCTACTGAAAGAACAGCAAAGAAACTGAAAAAGCCTCACTGTATTTAGTCCTGACTGGTCACCAGCAGGAGGTTACTCCAAGGTTCTCCAAGATGGAGAAAAGGGGTCACCAACCTTTTTGAAACAAAGAGCCACCTCTTGGATATTAATTGAGGTCAGAACTGAACCCTGCGGAAACCCCACAGGTTGTTCTGAGACAGTTGCCAGTTTCAACAAGCTCTGTTCCTTGATATACTTGAACCAGTTTAGAGCAGTCAACTGCCAAGACGCAGCTTAAAGCAAGCATGCTTTGCAGCTTGGACAGTGTCAACGGGCACTAAATACTTGAAACAGTTTTGTTTAAATCTATTGGTGTGTGGGAGGGATGAAACAATTTTCTGACGTTTTTACCCATTGTGGGTCACTCTTTGCATTCAGCTCACTATTTAACAAGCTCAACCGTCTGTCACTAGGTGTCTCGTAGAAGATGCTGGAGATGTGGCGTTTGTCAAGCATCTGACTGTACCAGGTGAGTTCCTTCAAGGTACTCCCTTGGATTCAATTATATTGCTTAGTCATGTCTAAAGATATTGGCAACCCGGCGTTCCTGTTCAATTTCAAGCATGGGTCCTTGAGGCTGCTTCATGGTTCAGTCATGATTGGTATCCACCAAATTCTTTCAGGTTATGAAAAATATATTAAAGAATCCTCATTCTCCCAAATGAGCCAAAATCAGAAGTGGGTATGCTATACAGATGGGTGACGATGAATTGGATTATTTTTTTTTTTCCATGTGGATGTCTGTTACTATCATTTGGAGGGTGGTTGTGAGGGCCCCTCCTCCAGCTGTAATTTTTTGCGATAGTTCATGTTTTTGAAGATTACTATAAATCTCAACAGTTGTCAATTTGGACAAATGTAATTTATTTGCAGACAGCGAGAAGGCCAACTATGAGCTGTTGTGTGTGGACAACACCAGAGCACCAATTGACAACTACAAAGAATGCCACCTGGCCAGGGTACCCGCCCATGCTGTGGTCACCCGCCAAGACCCAGAGCTGGCAGACTTGATCTGGCGAAGTGTCACCACAGTGCAGGTAAGATGCACACTTGATTTGAGAAATGTGTTCATGTGTAATTTTTTATTATTTTTATTTATTTTTTCCCCCCCCCCCGCCTTGGAGGGGCTTAAATTGTGTAAGATGCACACTTGATTTGAGAAATGTGTTTTTTGTGCATGTTTCTTTATCAAAACAGGGCTTCAACCTGTTCTCCTCTGCTGCGTACGCACCCGCCAAGAACCTGATGTTCAAAGACTCCACACAGAAACTGGTCCAGCTGCCTCCCAACACAAACTCCTTTTTGTATTTGGGTGCCGACTACATGAGCACCGTTCGCTCTCTGAACAAAGGTAACGACAAACTCAAACTAACTCAGCTGAACACTTGAACACTTTTGGGTCTTTTTTGTTTTTTCTCCTCCCCCCCCAGAGATCACTGCAGCTGGATCCAGCAGCATCACGTGGTGTTCCGTGGGCCACAGCGAGACACGGAAATGTGACACATGGAGTGTCAATGGCATGGTGGATGGCGAAAACAAAATTCTGTGTCAGACTGCCCCCAGTGTGGAAGAGTGCCTTAAGATGATCATGGTAAAATGACAAATGTATTCTGAAAATTTATGCAATTTAAGGGTCCGCATTATAACCCACAAGTCACTCTATAGAACCCCCTGGAAAGTTTGGAAAATTAGAAAAACAGGTGATTGGTGAAAAACGTTTTTCACCAATCAACCCCATATTGGATAGGCATCTTTAGTCACGGAATGCACAGTTTAACGAACCATACCTGGAATGGATCAGGAAGGCAGCAATTTCACCAAGTAACACCCATGGAAAGATAAAATATCACCAGTGTCATCCATACAAAACTGGGTGGACATGTTGATTATAACAGGATGCATGAAAGGCAAAGACCTATGCCTGGAAATGAAAAGGAAGTCCGCCTTTTGGGTTTGAAGCAGATCTTTCATTTACTTTAGAGTAAAGAGGCAGATGCAGTGGCAGTGGATGGGGGAGAGGTGTACACTGCCGGACAGTGCGGTCTGGTTCCAGCCATGGTGGAGCAGTACAATGAAGGTACAGGAAGAGAATATTCAATATTATTCCTCTCACCCACCCCAATTGTTTCTCAATGAGTTACATCTGTACCTCTTGTCCCCACAGCCAGGTGCAGCATATCTGGAGGTAAGCAATGTATTTTTCTATACAGCTTGGTCCTCATTAGGGTCTCAGGTGGGCTCTTTCCGAGCTGACTGGGTGAGCGAAGCGGGTACAGCTGGGATTGGTTGGCAGTCAGCGGGCGGGTACAGCTGGGATTGGTTGCCAGTCAGCGGGCACATACAATATTCACAAGCATTCACACCCTTGGACAATACAATGAATGACTGGTTCAATGACAAACATGCATGATTTTCGTAAAGTTATTTTCTGAGGGTTTCTTGGTGAAGAAAACAATTCAAAATCAAATTTTTTTTGTGTGTTTAGCCTCGTCATCATCCTACTACGCAGTCGCCGTGGTCAAGAAGGGTTCCGGGGTGACCTGGGCCAACCTGAGGGGGAAGCGGTCCTGCCACACAGGCTTTGGCAGAAACGCCGGCTGGAACATTCCCATGGGTAAAATCCACAAGGAGACCGGCAGCTGCGAGTTCAGTAAGTAGACCCATATTTGAAATGACTGTATAAATTCTAACTTGCAATTGTTGGGGTAAAGTTTTGTGGACTCAAGTGTAACCATATTGATGCTAGAAGTAAATGTTTTGCAAAATTTTGAATGCTGTATTTCCAAACTTTTTGTCAACTGTCTAATCAGTAACACCCAAAGGTACATTTTCTTTTGATTGGGACACCTCATATGACAAATCGGCGTAATGCACCCACAGGATAATCAATGGAGGGGTTGGTATAATATTCAAATTTGCGATTACTCCCTTAATCCCAAACAAACTCATGAATTGCTCTACGTTGAATTGCAGACTGAGGTTTTTGGCAGCGCACAGGGCTTGCTTTGGATTGGTGTCGTGAAACTGAAAAATTGTCTCCCTTGGAGCAAAACACTAGTTTGGTTGTATCTTAAAATAGCCTTTTTTGCTTCGGACTATACTGGGTATAGCAATGTACTTGCTTAACAAGTGAGACTCTGGGAAAATTGTCTAAAACTGGAGCCAGGGGCTTGGCTGCAGTGAGGTCAGTCTGACTTTTTGAAACCAGTCTTTGGGTGCATTGATGCAGGGAATGTGCCAGTTCTTTCCAGGTACAGGGTCAGAGTTTGTTTGATGGGGACACCAGGCACTCTCACTACAACTGGTGTGTAGTCTTCATACTAGGGAAAACTGCATTACACTTTCAGTTCCAGTGACGATGTATCAATGTCCCGGACAAATTTACTTTATTGCACACTAAATCTATAAAAAAAAAGTTGCCAAAAGTACATCATGCCCTGTGCCATTTCTTCAGGCAAGTTCTTCAGTAGCGGCTGCGCCCCTGGAGCTCCGGCCGGCTCGCCGTTCTGCTCTCAGTGCGCAGGCAATGGGAAACCTGTGGATGACAAATTCAAGTGCCAACCCAGTTCAGAGGAAAAGTACTATGGCTATGCTGGGGCCTTTAGGTAAAATTCTTCATGAAACTATGAAGAGCATTCAGAAAACAGCAGTTTACTTAAGCTAGAATGTCTGGAGTCTATCCCAGCTGACTGAACATGATTCAATCACAGATTCAACTAAGACCAAGCTGCAGTAGCGCTTTTTTTTGTTTTTTTGTTTTTTATTTTTGTTTTTTAAAAAAAATAAAAGTTAGACAGCACTCCCACCCATCTACAGAATGAAATGAACTTAAGCAGACAAAGTGGAACCTCGTTAGAACAGACTAAGAGGGGGTGGGTCCTACGATGTAACTGTTGCCCATTCATTTTTGTTTTGATTATCCCCTCCCCCAGGCCATATGCACCCATATTACTGTGTAGTACAGTTTTTCGTGGCCATAGCGCCCAGTACAGCAGTTATGGTAAATGTTCAAAACTGCCACATTTTATCCAAACTTGGCGTGCTTGGTCATGGTGACGTTGATGTACAGTACTCATCATAGGAGTCTCTTTAATGAGCTGTGAGGAATTGGTGTGCCTCAGAGTTCCAAATCTGTTGCCAAAGGCAAACCGCTTGACAAAAAATGACTTATTGCAGAGACTTTTGTACTCTTCAGAGTGAGCGCCACAGCCATGCTGCGCACGCTCTGCTGTGAGTTTATACACAACAGATTTCACCATCATGACATGGCTGTCAAGCCAATGCCCCACATTCAACATGGTTGCTTGGAGGCATTCCTTTGGGAATTGGCTCTGACCATAAATGAGTCGCTCATTCTCTGACTGCATTGCGCCGCAACAGCCAATTCTGGAACTAACAGACTTTGTCAATGGCAGTTTAAGTGACAAATGGAGACTATTTTTGGACACTGTTCAGTCCAATGGTCCGATTTATTGGGGTTCCACTGTCTTAGCTTAGTTTGGAAATGGCTGCATTCAAGGATGGAAGCTTGATCTTTTTTTCCTTTTCAGATGTCTTGTTGAGGGTGCTGGTGACGTGGCCTTCATTAAACACACAATTGTTGAGGAAAACAGTGACGGTAACAACCTTAGACACCACACACACCCGCCAGTACCAAAACCGATCATATTTGTGCGCCATTGCAGGTAAGGGTCCAGCGTGGGCTGCAGCTGTCTTGAGCAGTGACTATGAGCTCATTTGCCCCTCCAAGGGTCCGGTACCCATTACAGACTTTGAGTCTTGCCACCTGGCGGCCACCCCGGCACATGCTGTGGTGACCCGTCCCGAGACCTGCAACAAAGTTGTCAGTATTCTCCAGGAACAGCAGGTCGGGAAATGCATCCTAATTATTCTTGCACTCAAAAGTTGGCAACATTGGGTGAAATTTGGGCATGACCCAAAAATGCATTCTTTACAGGTCAACTTAATGTCACATTCTCCAAACTTTAATTCCTAGGCCAGGTTCGGAAGAAGCAGCAGCGACCCCGGTTTCAAAATGTTTAAGTCTGATCATGAGAAGAACCTCCTCTTCAAAGACTCCACCAAATGTCTCCAGGAGGTGCCAAGCGGATCCAACTATAAGAGCTTCTTAGGACCAGATTACATGGATGCCATGACCTCACTGAGGCAGTGCAGCGATGACATTCCAGGTTTGGGATGCTTTAGGACTCAAACTGCCCTGGAAATATGGAATTAGTCTGTTATAACAGAAATGGTCACATAGTGAAAATGCTTTTTTCCCCCTTTTGCTCTTTCACACAGATCTGGAGAAATTGTGCATGTCCCACACCTGTCAGCAGACAAACTAGATGGCTCAACATCTTTTCCATGATGCATACTGATGCTACATTGTATTGTCTCTCTGATCTCAACATGCTCAATCGCCACTTACAAATCAATACTTATCCCTATGCAAATATTCAAGACCTATTTCGCAAACTGTTTTTCTAACACGCACCTCATTTATCAAATAAAGCCTTTTCAATGCCTTACAAAATCTTGCTCTGAATCATTACCAAAAAGTACATTAGTGTTGTAGTCAACATGCTGGATAAGATATTCAGCTTTAGGTTTTTGCAAAGGTGGGTAGTAATGCATTACATTTACTCGGTAACATTTTGGATGGATGGACGTGGCACGGTGGTTGACTGGTTAGCACATCTGCCTCACAGTTCTGAGGACCGGGTTAAAATCCCGCCCCGACTGTGTGGAGTTTGTATTGTCTCCTTGTGCCTGCGTAAGTTTTCTCTGGGTTTCTCGGGTTTCCTCCCATGTCACAAAAGAAAAAAAAAACTTGCATGGTAGGTTGATGGAAGACTAAATTGCCCTTGGGTGTGAATGTGTGTGCAAATGTTTGTTTCGATGTCCCCTGCAATTGGCTGGCGACCAGTTCAGGGTGTACCCCACCTCTCTCCCGAAGATAGCTGGAATAGGCTCCAGCACGCCCGTGACCCAAGTGAGGTTAAAGCGGTACAGTAAATGGGTGGATGTGTTTGTCAAAGTAGTGTAAATGTACCATACATTTGACTGAGTATTTATGGTGCGAAGAATCATTTACTCATGACAATGGTCGACAGGCCGCGCGCTACTTGTATTGCGTGCAGCATTTATTTTTAGACTTAAACTTCTGCATAGGACATTGGTGGACGTGTTGAGTTCACCAATCTGATAACACAAGGCAGTCACACGACTGCACATAAAGCCTTTGGAGGCCGATCAAAGTTACTTATTTGGGCAGGGTCAGGAAACTGCTGTGCAAGAGTTTACAAACTGGAAAAGAGCCTTATGATGCAGTTGTAACACGGGTGTGTAATCAGGTTCAACTCAAGGAGCGAGGGATGGGTTCGTAATAAGGTGGACACAGAAATGTATTTTTTTTTCAACAAAAAAACAATCCCAATTCTAACTACTGTTTTTTTCTCATATAATGTGCATTCCCCCCCCACCCAAAAAAAGTCAATAGTGCGCATTATCCGTAGGTATATGGGCAAATGGGGAAAAAAACATTTATAAATGTATGCAGCCATCTAGTTATGAAACAGGTGCAGACTACACTTTCATTCCAATATGACGGGTACGTTTGACTGCATATATGTACGGTAGTGCTCATAAGTTTTCATACCCTAGCAGAATTTGTGAAATGATTTTTTTTTTTAAATGATTGAACAACAACCATTAATTTCTTTATCGTTTTGTTGAATAATGCTTTTCTGAAATGCTTGACTGTTTAATTTGAAAACCATTAAAATAAAATGTGTTTCGCCTGTGTTTCAAGAATTGTACCAATCTTACAAATTATGCCTGGGTAATCAAACATGAGAACTGTGTTTTCTAAATTACTAAAAAGTTGGGCTGTGAATTTCAAAATAAGAGCAAGTAAATAATAAAAAAAAAGGATTACGTGTTCAAATAACGTGTTTAACTTCAGAATAATTCTTTGGAAAAAAACTAACAAAATACAGATAATACTTCGTTTTGATCATATGGGTAGAAGGAAAATCATGCATTGTAAAAATGCATTTTACAGAAGGGTTTTCCAGAATTTTGAGGTCAACTTTGGGGGTCGGTATTATGTGTGCGCATTATACACAAGAAATTACGGTAATATAAACCACCCTAAATTGTTCCTTCACAACTCACCGCTGTTGCATTTCGATGTTCGTTCATTTGTCAGTGTGTAATGTGTGAATGCTACCCGGGTAGAATGTATATATGTTGTATGCATGTTTTTACTGCGCATTTATAGCTTAACTTAGTCCAAGTACAAATCTCCAGGAAAATGGTGATGATGATTTTGAATCCTCCAACCCTGTCATGCATCAGACAGAGACCCTGGACGGAATCAACGCTGTCTCCAGAATATAGATCCAGCACTCAAAAAAAAAAAAACAACAATCTACCATAGCAGAATTAAAATAAATTTTTAATCATCATTTACTGATCCATCATCAGTTACTGTCCAGTATTATATTGTTTCTCTTAACTCAGATGTAACTTCAAATACTGATACACAAAAGTAATAAACTATTCAGACATTGTATTTTTTGACAGTATTCATAAATCAAGTTTTGACCTCTTTTCTCTATTCAATGTTTCTTTCATTCACATAACATTTACAGTATATGATTTTTTTCCTATTACCGAAATATGAATTTAAACATTAATTTCATGAACGTTCGAGAAACAAAATGTATACAAATCACCAGCCTTAGCCAACATTAAGCATATTTTAACCTCTCCATTAAACAACCGTTGCTGAAATGGCAGAGTAAATACTTCTAGGCCTTATATGGGAAAATTGTAATCAAAGTCTCAAAACTCAATATTTTCAACTATCACAGATTGTAGATTTATCACTTACTCCAATTGTTTTTTTATTTAAGGACAAAGAACCATCCATCCATCCATTTTCTGAGCCGCTTATCCTCACAAGGGTCGCGGGAGTGCTGGACCCTATCCCAGCTATCATCGGGCAGGAGGCGGGGTACACCCTGAACTGGTCGCCAGCCAATCGCAGGGCACATACGAACAAACAACCATCCGCACTCACATTCACACCTAAGGGCAATTTAGAGTCTTCAATGATCCTACCATGCATGTTTTTGGGATATGGTAGGAAACCGGAGTGCCCCGGAGGCATGGGGAGAACATGCAAACTCCATACAGGCGGGGCCGGGGTTTGAACCCAGGTCCTCAGAACTGCGAGGCAGATGCTCTAACCAGTCGTCCAGCGTTCCGCGAGACAAAGAACCCTTTTAAACAATTTGCAGTCATAGCTGTACATTAAATATGTCAATTACGAGCAACGTAGCATTGCTTATAAGTACAGTCACTGGAGTCCTCGATTGTGTAAACAAAATCAAAAGCAATCCTCCGGTCGGAGCGGCTTGGAACACTTTGACAACAACTTTAGATGTGTATTGACTCGTTAACATAAAAAACAAAGCGACATTTTCCCCCAAAACTATAAACTTCTCCCCCTTTTGTATTGTTGCCTCGCTAGCATCGGGTTAACATCATTTCAATCCCAACATGCAACACTCACAGTACGTATTTGCTGCATAGCACATTCCTAAAGTGCCATCCAGTGACCATTTTAACCACAACAGTTACTGACTAATTAGGAATTCAGACATTTAAATGAAATCTACTAATTTGGAGACAATGGAAAATAACCCAAGAGCTGTACCTTTTACAGGGGTTACACAGTGTAGTCTTGCGTCCACCTTAATGTGCATATCAGCCCACTTCCAACTTGAGAAAACAACCATATAAGTAGCAGTTTCTACAACCCCAATTCCAATGACGTTTGGACGTTGTGTGAAACATAAATAAAAACAGAATACAATAATTTGCAAATCATGTTCAACCTATATATAATTGAATACACTACAAAGACAAGCTGTTCAAACTGATAAACTTGATTGTTTTTCGCAAATAATCATTAACTTATAGGATTGCAACCTAGGATGTCCTGGTGCCAAGTGCACGTGTGGACACCCTTCTGCTTGAACATGGTGTTCGTTATGGACAATCCGTGATGAGCACAGAAGTCCAACAACAGAACACCGCTCGGGTTCTGATCGGGGGGCCGTTCCTCCCAATCACGCCCTTCCAGGTCTCACTGTCACTGCCCACGTGGGAGTCCCTTGCGGGAGCGCTCTCCAACACCCCCTCCAAGGACTCGAAAAAAGGTGGGTAATCTGAACTGCTGTTTGGTGCATAGGCACAAACAACAGTCTGGACCCGTCCCCCCACCCGAAGGAAGTCAAGCTATGGGTGGAGGCGAGTCCGACTATATCTAGTCAGAACTTCTCAACCTCATACACCAGCTCGGGCTCCTTCCCTGCCAAAGAGGTGACATTCCACGTCCCTAGAGCCAGCTTCTGTCGCCGGGTATCGGATCGCCAAGGTCCCTGCCTTCGGCCACCGCCCGGCTCGCAATGCACCCGACCCCTATGGCCCCTCCCACAGGTGGTGAGCCCATGGGAAGGGGGACCCACGTTACCTTTTCGGGCTGTGCCCAGCCGGGCCTCATGGGTGCAGGCCTGGCCACCAGGCGCTCGCCTTCGAGCCCCAGCTCGAGGCCTGGCTCCAGAGGGGGGCCCCGGTGACCTGCGTCTGGGCAAGGGAAACCTAGAACAATTTGTTTCTTTCTTCATCGGGGTTTTTGGAGCTGTGCTTTGTCTGGTCCCTCACTTCGGACCTGTTTGTCATGGGTGACCCTACCATGGGTGTGAAGCCCCAGACAATTTAGCTGCTAGGATCATTGGGACAAACAAACCCCTCCACCACGATAAGGTGACGGCTTCCAGGAGGGGACACATGAGCCCTATTTCTCTGGTCATAAGTCCCTGTAAAACATGCTTCTTTGGGGATTCATGCCATGCTGTAATCTTAAGATCTCGTGCTTACATGTCTGGTCAGGAAACCATCTTCCTTCAGTCATGTAAGTGAATAAAGAAAATGTTTCTGTAGGGCCCAATGCACGTTGTTGGTTTTTGGGCACTTAATAATTGAAATGGTCGCTGGTGTGTGTGTGGACTCTCATATAGTATTTGTCTTGATGTTCATGCACGGATACATGGGGTAGGGCCAATGACATAGTAACCGGGGGGGAGGTTCGTTCCCACTTAGTTGCATGGCATGGCTCCTGAGGCCGGACAATTGGGTCCCTGCGGCCCCCACCGGGTGGCCAGTTGTTGGGCGCCTCGATGGGGCCGGCGGGATGTTCTCGGGTGAACCCCTGGTCCCGATTCCACCCCTCGATTGATTGGGTGGGGTCCTCAGCCTCCGCGGTGCGGGCACAGCAATTACAGGACACTTCTGTCAGTCTTTGTGCATGTAAAACGGTGTCAATTCACTTGCATGTGTCCATGGGCATACACCCCTGGGACTCTTTCATTGGGTCTGGGGCCACTCACTTAATAACTCATGAATATGCGAATTGCTTGTGTATCCCCTCACTCATACTCTCGTCCTATAGACTTTTATAATTTACATAGCCAATCCCACCACACCTCAGTTGTACAGCCGGGTTCACGACCCTTGTCCTGCATGCTTCTTCTCCTGTCCTTGTCCTGTTCTATCTTGTCCTGTCCTTCCCTCACAGGGTGTATAGCACTACAGCCCCATGCAACACTCATATTTAATGTTTCATTGTTGTAGATAATGTAATGACTGACTTCTCTCATCCTGTTTACAATTAGTGATTTGTCTTTTGTCTTCGTTTCTCTCTCCCCTCTAGAAACTTAGTTCTCTTCAACTCTGATTGTCAATAAACTTCAATTATAATACTAACAAACCACTGTGGAAGCTTAAAAACTCCACTGTGACACAGTGGAGTTCCTGTGGCCACCACAAGGAGCGCCCTCCTTGACCTACCTGCTTGTTGCAGCACCTGGGGGCAATTAGCACTCTGGTGGAGGCCAAGATATAAAGGAGTGCCGAGGAAGCTGGCGGTCTGTCTTCTCTCCTCGTCAAGCTGACTCAGGAAAAGGCAACAAGTAGGTGTAGACCGGTGAGGTCCCTTTGTTTTTGTTGGCGAACACTTCCTTGTTTTCGGTCCATGCTGGTGCAGCTTTTCTTATTTTAGTTTCTTTTAGTTTGCTGTATGGTTGACAATTTATTCCTTGTTTCTTTGTTTGTCAGGTTGTTGTTTGTTTTCCCCATAAGTTAGGGAGCACAGCACTGGCTACGACAACCTGTGGTTTGGTATGGGGTGTTGTTTGTAAAGTGGCTCACGATGAAGATGACTGCAACATTTTGTCAAGTTTACCTTTTTTTTTTTGTTTTGTTTTTGTTTTGTTTTATAAAGAAAAAGTCTAAGGGCCACTTTTTGCCCATTTACATTTTTCAATTAGAGCTGTATTATATGGTTAAATCCAAATATCTGTATGTTTCAGGTGAAACTTCGTTAATGCGCATTTTGGATTTCAGCATCTAAATGAGAACTTTTGGTTTAAATGCGAAATGTAACTGTTTCAGGTGTGACTAACTATTAAGGCATTTAAATTGAGCCTTTTATCTATAATCTAAGTTGATGTAGTGTAAAGGTGCAAAAAAAAAAAATGGTAATGCTGAAGATAAATTAAATGTTAAAACTGACTAAAATATTCACCTAAATGACATTTAGACTTGGCATTTCAGTATTTGATATCAAAGTTGAGAGTTAAATGTTTCAGGTAAAACTAAATATTCAGATGATTAGCATTTTGATTCAACTTTAAAATCTCTAAATTGACAAACTGTTGAATTTTGTAAAAAGTGACGAAGTCTCCAGTTTTTGTTGCTCCAGTGTTGACCCCATTTATCACTGTCATATTTGTTTTTTTTTGCGGGGGGGAGGAAGAAATAACGCTTTTGTATCTGGCGTCCTTATGTTGCAGTCTCCTAATGTGCCGTTTTGACACAAACTGCATAATTTGGCTTTTTCTGTGACAGGTGTGCCATGCAGATAATGCAAAAATGTCAAGTAAGCAAAAAAAGATTAAGCCTTTAATCAATCTAAAGTTGTATGGCTATCCAATCTCATGTTGCCTTTGGGGACAGTCTGAAATAGTTTTTTTTTATTAGCTTCATAGTAATTGTGCATGTGG